>NC_090232.1:40752854-41052854 GCF_024489055.1 Chanodichthys erythropterus | reverse complement strand
ATCTCAAGTACACCGGCATACGTGCTGCATATCACATTCATGTTCGCTTGTATATTCGTCTCATGAAGATGTTATTTAGGAGCTCTAAAGGAAAATCACTTACGCTCTAGAGTACAGTAATAAATTGAGTCATCTCACTGGGGATAATACCAGGAGAGAGGTGTGCTTTTTTTAGCCCACTGAGTGTATGTGTGTTCCCTTTGAACTGCACGTCGCTTCAGATCTCTCAGGAGACAGCCATCAGCGAGAGAGCTCACCTGGAGCAGAGGGTGGAGGACCTGCAGGCTGCTGTACTCACAGTAAGAGCTCTGTATTTATGAACCAGTGACGACAGCTGTAGATTGAACAAAATATACTACTATAGCCCAGAGGAAATCAAAATCACCAATGAGATCTCAGTTGTTTCTTTTAGACAACAATAAGATTAAATGGAGAACAAATGGAGACCTATTTAAAGGGATAGTTCACTCAAAAATGAAAATTTCCCCAATCTTTACTCACCCTCAAGCCATCCTAGGTGTATATGACAGACGAACGCAATTAGAGATATATTTAAAAAATATCCTGGCTCTTCCAAGCTTTATAATGTAACTTTAAAGCACAAAAAAATCATCCATCCATTATAAAAGTAATCCATACGGCTCCAGTAGGTTATTGAAGGCCTTCTGAAGCAAAGCGATGTGTTTTTTTAAGAAAAAATATCCATATTTAAAACTTTATATATAAATAACTAGCTTCCGACAGATGACTGTAGTTTACTTGCGTGACACCAGGTATGACGCAGGATGTAGGAGTATCGTAAGCTTCAAAAAAATAGGGCTGGGCAACAAACTCAAGCTCCTCTTCTCTTATATGGAAATACCAACATTTCTCTTTAAAAAGTCTTGTTTTAGACTTCTAATTCGTGACCGGTGTTTTGTTTTGCTCTCTCCTCTGAGCTTTCGCGCCATGCATCAGGTCAGGGGTTACTCTGCGTACGGCCGTCTGCCGGAAGCTAGATATTATAGTTAATGAAGTTTTAAATATGGATATTTTCTTACAAAAACCCATCGCTTCAGATGGCCTTTTTTAACCCCCTAGACCCGTATGGACTTTTTTTGTATGCATTTTTTTGGGCTTCAAAATCTGGCCCCCCTTCACAACTATTATAAAGTTTAATTGGAAGAGATAGGATATTATTTAATGTAACTCTGATTGCGTTTGTCTGAAAGAAGATAGTCATTTACACCTAGGATGGCTTGAGGGTGGGTAAATAATTTTTTTAAACTGAACTCAGATTTGCCGAAATACAAAATTCAAACATTTTCATCAAATTCTACAAAGTCCTGAATTGAATCCCAAGTATATTATATGCATTATGAAAGCTCTAAGTAATGCAGTTTTCCTCTGGGGCTACACTATACTACACCATATCAAATAGTACCACAGTATAACATATTGTACTATTCTGCACAATGCTATACTGTTTCATACTATACTATAAACTGTAATTACTGTCATAGACAGTTATTGTTATGGACTAGTGTCATTGTTTTGTGTGTGTCGCAGATGGAGCAGGAGCGAGGGGAACAGAGAAGCAGGCAAGCTCAGATGAGGGAGACCATGATGGGTCTGGAGGAGGAAGTTCACACGCTTGGGCGAAAACTCAGTGCCAGTGAGGAAGAACTCAGCCGCCTCAGAAATGAGTGCAGCAGCCTCAGGTACAATCCAAAACAACTACCGTAGATGTGTTTATATTTCAGTGTGCTGAAAGTAGGTTTAAATGTTTTGTTAGGTTAGTACTTTGAATATTAATTCTTTTGTGTGTGTGTGTGTGTGTGTGTGTACCAGAATGGAAAATACTCAGATGGAAAGTTCTCTGAGTGAGAATCAGCGGAGACTGACCAACAGGATTGGAGATCTACAAAACACTCAGGAGAGAAATAAAATGCTTGATGAGAAGAACAGTGAGAAAACCAGACAATACATTTAATCTGCCCTTTTATTAAACAGTTGCGGTTATTTATCTGCAGATATATATATATATATACACATATATACATATATATATAGTGCCAAAGTTGTGGGAAGAATATACCACTGTTCAAAAGTTTAATACTTTTATTCAGCAAGGTTGGATTTATTTGATCAAGTGACAGTAAAAACATTCATGATGTTACAAAATATTTCTGTTTTAAATAAATGCTGTTTGTTTGAACTTTCTATTCATCAAAGAATCCTGGAAAAAAAAATATCACCGTTTTTACATTGCTTTACATTGATACATTAATAAGAATGTTTCTTAAGCATCAAATCAGCATATTAGAATGATTTCTGAAGGATCATGTGATACTGAAGACTGGAGTAATGATGCTGAAAATTAAGCTTTGGTCAAAATAAATTACATTTCAAAATATATTCAAAGAGAAAACCATGATTTTACAATTTTTAAAGTTTTTACTGTTCTTTGATTAAATAACTGCAGCCTTGGAGAGCAGAAGAGACTTCTTTCAAAAAGATCTTACTGACTCCAAACTTTTGAACAGCTGCATGTCATGTTTTTGGAAGAATGTTTTGAATTAATCATATTGCAATAATGTTAATGTTGAAAGAGTGCCTGTGTGTCACTGTTTCAGACTCTCTCCTGAGGCAGGTGACCGCTCTGCGAGAGGAGGTGAGCACATTGAGAGGCACAATCTCAGAGCTGGACCAGCACATAGACACGCTGCAGGAACAGCTGGAGAAAAAGACACATCTGCTCAGCACAACACATGACCAGCTAGATGAGAAGGTACCAACCTCACATATTTTGGAGTGTGTTTTAGGTGACTTGCTTTCTAGTTAGTTTGTACATTTGTTGATATCATTATTTATTTGCAGGAGAAAACCATTAGGAGTTTGAAACAAAGAACCGAGGATCTTGAGACGACTCTAATGTAAGTTCTCTGTTCATTTTCACAGATTAGCAGACAGTTATGTGTACTGATTTTAAGACTGTAAGAATTAAAATGATTCTTGTTACCAAAGTTCTGTATAATGTGTAGCTTACTGTATTATTTTCTTTTCATTACACAGTGTGTTATGCTCACCATCAAGGTATAAGCTTAATGCTAATGTTGATGTAATTGAAATGACTAGTCTATAGCCATAGTTGTTTTTGACTGTAGCTCATGCTTATTGTTATACAGCTCTCTGAAATACTAGATTCTGATTGGTCAGTTTCAGCATTGAGCGGTTACTGATACTAAATATTTGACTTGCCATTGTCCATGGCAACATACCAGTGCTTCTTTAATGTCATAAAAAGTACATTATCCCTTACATAGTCCTGGATACAAAATGTTTCATTTTCTAGAATTGTTTTGTGTAGTTTCTCCTTTGCTATTCAAATGTTTGGGGTTGTTAAAGGGTTAGTTCACCCAAAAATGAAAGTTCTGTCATTTATTACTCGGCCTCCATAGGGAGCAATGACACTTCCTCTCTCAAGATCCATAAAGGTACTAAAAACATATCTAAATCACTTCATGTTCGTTCAGTGGTTCAATATTAATATTATAAAGCGATGAGAATATTTTTGGAGCGCCAAAAAAACAAAATAACGACTTATTTAGTGATGGCCGATTTCAAAACACTGCTTCAGGAAGCATCGGATCATAAATTAATCAGTGTGTCGAATTTGCTGATCGGAGCGCCAAAGTCACGTGATTTCAGCTGATTCACGATCTAAATCATGATTCGATACACTAATTCAATTATGCTCCGAAGCTTCCTGAAGCAGTGTTTTGAAATCGGCCATCACTAAATAAGTCGTTATTTTGTTTTTTTGGCGCACCAAAAATATTCTCATCGCTTTATAATATTAATATTGAACCACTGTACTCACATGAACTGATTTAAATATGTTTTTCCTTTATGGTTCCTTTATGGATCTTGAGAGAGGAAATGTCATTGCTCCCTATGGAGGCTTCACGGAGCCATCGGATTTGAACTAAAATATCTTAATTTGTGTTCTGAAGATGAACGAAGGTCTTACAGGTGTGAAACGGCATGAGGGTAAGTAATAAATGACAGAATTTTCATTTTTGTGTGAACTAACCCTTTAAGATTTAAAGTCTCCAATTCTCACCAGGGCTTTGTTCATTTAATGAAAAATACAGTAAAAACAGTAATATTGTGAAATATTTCTACAATAAAAAACTGTTTTTCACTTGAATATATTTTAAAATGTAATTTATTTCTGTGATGTTAAAGCTGAATTTTTAGCATCATTACTCCAGTCTTCAGAGTCACATGATCCTTCAGAATCATTCTAATATGATGATTTGCTGCTCAAGAAGCATTTATTATTATTATTAATGTTGAAACAGTTGTGCTGCTTCATATTTTTGTGGAAACCGTGATTTTAATTTTTTCAGGACTTTATTTAAAATAAAAATTCTTTTTCAAAATTATAAATGTCTTAATTGACATTTATAATTTGCATATTTGCTAAATAAAAGTATTAATTACTTACTGACCCCAAATTTCTGAACAATAGTGTAGTTTCCTCTGTGGATATAAAACTATAAACCAGCATTTGAGTACATGAGTGTGTGAGTATGTGATATGTGAATATCAGTATTCAGTTAGACTAATACACCCTAAAATGTAACACTTAATTTCCTCAAAAGATTTATGATTATGCGACATGAATGACTATGAAAAATGAGGATAATGATGTGACTTCCTGTCCACAGAGCTCTGAAGGAGACCGTAGCTTGCAGAGAAAAAGAGCTGGATGTTCTGAGGAAGAAGTTGTCAGACTCTGAAAAAGAAATGGGTGCAGTGATGAAAGTCAAAGATGCCATGTTGCAAGAGAACAGTCAGCTGAAGGACGATCTTGACAAAACACGTCTGGACAATCAGGTACCAAACTTTTATTCAAGGGCATTCCAATAAATAAGGTAACAAGACGTCCAATTTTCTTTCTTTCTTTCATTTCATTTCAGACTCTACAGCTCAAGCTGGATGAAGCTAATGAGGATTTAGAAGACTTGCAGAGAAAAGTGCAAGATCACATTTCTGACATCTCACGCACTGAAGATCTTTTGTCCGCTAAGGTAAAGTCAACTAAATGGACGACAAGCATGTTCTATGACTACAGGTGAATTAGAGTATTATATTTTCATTGTAATCTGTTCCAATTCTTCTCGTTTCCTGCCCTTTAGGAGCGTGAGTGCAGGGAGCTTCAAGAGTCTCGAAGAAAAGCATCTCTTCAGCTGGAAAGCTGGGAGGAACAGGCCAAGCATGCTGAAACCACTGTCATCGAACTCCGTCTTGAGCTTCACAACTCTAACTTAGAGATCCTTCGACTCAAAGAAAGAGCCGATAGCCTGGAGAGCAGCCTTCAACAGGTCATTTGGTCATCTTGATGTTTTTTGAGAGAACTCAACCCAAATGCTCAATACAAGACCGAAGATTTTAGAAGTCTCAGAGCGTAGCAAACCGGCAGCATGTGTCTGTCACTAATGCTCTGCAGTCTTCAGTAGTGTGCACTCAACTTTAGTTAACTCAGTCTCTCATAAACTGTGGTTTGTTGCTGTGTCCAGGCACTGAGTGCAGAGCGAAGCTGTAATAGTCAGCTGTCTCAGCTGAACCGAAAGATGATTCACGTGGAGGAAGATCTGCGTCAGGCCCAGACTGAGCGCACACAGTTGCAGACTGACCTGGAAAAAACACGAGAGCTCTGCGTCAAACTGGATGCAGGCAAAGAAGCTGTGAGTGCTCCGATTGGTTTATCAGTCTACCAGTAAAACAATATTACCTACTTGAGGTACTTGTGCATTTATTTATGTTTTAAATTGGCAAAACAGGGACAAACTGAAATGTAAATAATGTGAACGTGCTCATACAGGTGCAGCGTGAGCTGGAATCATGCCGCTCTGAGGTGGAGCTGTTACAGAAGCAGCTGACCAGTGAACGTCTGTCTGTTCAGACTTTGGAGAGCCTGCTGGTGTCCTCACGAGAAAAGGAGCTACAGAGGCAGCTCACCTCTCAGGAAAGGCAGACAGAAATACAAATTCTCAAGGACAAACTCAGCATGGCTGACAGCAAAGTGTGAGTGCGCATACACATACGACATCTCATGCGGCTGTTTCTTGTCTTTCATTGTCTTCATCTTCCACTTACTGTCTCTAGGAGTTCTCAGAGTAGGGAAATGGCTCAGCTGAGGACACGATCAACCCAGCTGGAGGCAGATCTTGAGATGACTAAGAGACACCTGTCTACTGAGCGCTTTGAAAGGTGAGACACAAACCTTAAAGAGGACCTTTTACAAAGTCATGATTTTTTATGTTGGAATGTTCAAAAAACACATTATTTTTCACATATTTGACATTGTTTCAGCACCACTCCACCCAGTCTGTCAGTAACGCTTTGTTTAGTTTCTGTATCTATGAAGCCCCTCCTTCTGAAAAGCACAGTGTGCTCTGATTGGTCGGCTGGACCAGTGTGTTGTGATTGGTCAAGGGTTAGTTCACCCAAAAAGGAAAACTCTGTCATTTATTACTCACCCTCATGTCGTTCCACACCTGTAAGACCTTTGTTCATCTTCGGAACGCAAATTGAGATATTTTTGTTGAAATCCGATGGCTCCGTGAGGCCTCCATAGGGAGCAATGACATTTCCTCTCTCAAGATCCATAAAGGTACAAAAAACATATTTAAATCAGTCCATGTGAGTACAGTGGTTCAATATTAATATTATAAAGCGACGAGAATATTTTTGGTGTCATGATTCGAATCATGATTCGTCACACTGATTCATTATGCTCTGAAGCTTCCTGAAGCAGTGTTTTGAAAAATCGTCCATCACTATATAAGTCATTATTTTGTTTTTTTGGCGCTCCAAAAATATTCTCGTCGCTTTATAATATTAATATTGAACCACTGTACTCACATGAACTGATTTAAATATGTTTTTAGTACCTTTATGGATCTTGAGAGAGGAAATGTCATTGCTGGCTATGGAGGCCTCACGGAGCCATCGGATTTCAACTAAAATATCTTAATTTGTGTTCTGAAGATGAATGAAGGTCTTAAGGGTGTGGAACGGCATGAGGGTGAGTAATAAATGACAGAATTTTCATTTTTGGGTGAACTAACCCTTTAACATTACAACACTACTAACTCGACTCAACCAGGTCTCGCAGCTTTTTTTCCATATGCCTTGGGCGGGAATTATTTAAACAAGGAATATTGTGACATGTTCGTTCCCAGATGAAAACTCAGACTACAATGCAGGCGTTTCAGGGAGTTCAGAAACAGTGTTACTGATATAGCGAATAACTCCCTTTGGAGTGACTTTGTAATCTTTGTCATGCTCAAACAGCAACATTACACACTAAAGAAAGTTGAACATGTAAAAAAGCACAATAGGACCCCTTTAAAGGGATAGTGAACATTCTGTCATTATTTACTCATCCTCATGTTTTTCCAGTTATGAATATATTTATTTCTTTGTGGTTTGAACAGGATTTGAATGTCCAGTCTATGTTCATCTCTGTCTCTTTCTATCAGGGAGCGGGCAGTACAGGAGCTGCGCAGGCAGGGTCTCTCAGCGCTTTCTCCCGTCCTCTCCTCCACTATGCGCTCCTCATCCCCTTCCCGCCATCGCTCTCTGAGTCCTCACAGATCATGGTCTCCAGAACGCTCTCATTACAGCACACCTGACCCACTTCTTGCGTCCCACTACCCTGACAGGTGTGCTCCAGTGGACGATTTGTCATTCTGGGTTTAAATAAGTGGACAGTGGCCGTGCTGGTTGTTATATTCAGTTTATTTTGTTAATTATGATGTGTTTCTGCTTTAACAGGAGTCTGACTTTCAGGGACCTTTATGACTGAGAAGATCTGAATACTCCAATCATCTATATTTTGGCTGGCATGTTTATTTCATCTTTATGTCTTAGATTCTCTCTGAAGACAATCAATAGATTCTGATCTTATAAGATTTACTGTGACGTCATGTTTTTAATAAATCAGACTTTTCTTACTATGATTTTTGCTGTTTTGCTTCAACTGATATTAATGCACATAGTATTAATGTTTGTAAACTATAGTTTTGGAGTGGATTTTCTATATGTTTAAGCATATTTCTACAAAAACATGATTCTGCAATAGATTTTTTTATTTATTCAAAGTGTAGTTTTTATATGGCACAAGTTGCCAGACCTCTTGAATTAAAAACAAAAACTGAGACATGTTTCTTAATACTTTGTCCTTAGAGTAATTATTTATTCATTTATTTAGTTCATTTATCTCCATTTTTGTTTAATTATTCGTTAATGGTAATCATCATCTTTATAATACCTGCAGTTAATTGAAAAACATAAATAAATGACAAGAAAACACTAACCAGTGCAAAGCTCATTAGAAGAAGCTCACCTGTACGCTTCAGCGCGCCATGTGTGTCGTCATCATGTGGGTGTGGCCTATCCAGTGAGCTCACTAGTTTCGTTCAGTCTCACGAGCTGCGCGAGTGTTTTTGATTATCTTAGCGCAGGTACGCGCTTCTGCATCTTCATTCCGCAGAGGTAAGACATTTTTCTGTTGATATCCATCCTCTTCACAGGTAATAGGAAGCATGATGGTTTGGTGAGTTGTTTTATAAAAAAAATAAAATAAAAAAAAAATCGACGCAGTCTTGAAAGAAACCTTTTTTTTTTTTTTTTTAAGAAAAGATCTTTGCGACTTCCAACCAAGAGATGCTAAATTTGAAAAGTAATATTTTATATATTGCAATCTATCTATCTATGCACAGTTGTACTTTAAAAAAGAATTAGCAACTCTGAAAGCAACTTTAATTTTGGGCAAATGTTGCTCTCAGTAGATGTCTTTCTCTAAGGTAAAGGAGGATAAAACCTTTTAGAGAATGTGAAGTGTGAATAAGGCCAACATCAGAGGATAAAAACAATCTTTGGCTGCAGAATTTCAATAAAATGAGGCTGTTTCAAAGGCATGCAATTCTGATTCTCAGTTCACACTGATAATGTGATTCTGAAAAAGAGGTTTTCAATGAATAACTTTCTGTGCGTCACTCTCATGTTCACTGTTACCATATGATGTCATGTCAGCACTTGTTATTAGTGTGTTCAGCTAAGCATGGGCTCATTAGATAGTAGATCATTATACTGTTACTGTACATGGCTTGTGAAGTTTAGTGACTGACAAAATCTATGTTAGCTACAGTATTATAAATCTTATATAACCCTACATAGGCTGTCTGTATCCGACCGAGGTATTAATTTATCATTTCTAGATGCTTTGTACATAATTGCCCCATACTGCTGCCCTCCTACGCTGGTGTTGAAACAGTGATGTTTGAAAGGAAGTCTGTCTAGCTCAGTTAAAATCATTTTAATCCAAAGGTCAGTACGTTTAGGATGAAAGCAGCGTTTAGGAGTGGTCAGGTATATCTTTAAAACACAGTTAATGTTCAAGCAAATTAGTCACCTTCTCTGATGAAAAGTTAATGTTTGCAGAACGAGAACTAAACTGTCCTGAAAGGAAAACAGATTAATGCAGTGCTTCAAGGATAAAAGTGAGTCAATAAATCTTATAGATCTTCATTATTTTAAACATACATGAGATTTGACTGCACACTCACCTGCAGAAAGTTTTTATCGACCAACGTTTCGGCACAAAGCCTTTGTCAAGGTATGAACGTGTTTATGTCTTTTTTGATTACTTCATTATTTTCTCTTATTATATTAGTAACCACAAAAGCAATGTGTCGTATTGTGCCGTCTATCTGTGTTCATGCCATTCCAGACTTAAAACGTACTAAACTGTTCTATAATTAGTGCCCTACTTGTTACTTTTTTACGGGCTACCCAGCTAACAAATGTTCTTCCAGTAACATTAATAGAACTTTTGTTTAAAGTAGTCTTTTTACTAATATTCTAGAAATGTTAGCACAAAAATGGTATATATGGATCATTGATGAATAAGGTTTTTAAAAGTGTAAAAGAACAATGGAGATATAAATAATTGTATTAAGTGTTAACAATGAGATTATGTGGTTTTTATAATCAATTAACACCGTTTTTTGTCATTTTTTACAAGATGGACAACATTTGTTAACAAAAAAATAATTCGGTTTAACCGAAATTTTGGTTTTACCCAATGACACTTTTGGTTATACCAAAGGATATTTTTCAAACAATGCAAACAGGCTGATATAGCTAGCTGACAAAAGGACAATCAAACATTTCATATTTAGTACAATTTTTTTTTTTAAATATTACAACATTTTCCATGTTTTATAGCGGTTGTACCGAATGACCTGATGTTTTTTTTAAATAGTTAAAAGTGAGTTAGTTACTTTGCTTCACGATCATGCAGGTGTCTGAATGATGTCACATCCTGTCACATGATATTGACCACATGACTTGATCCAAAATGGTCCCTTTATATTGGTCACTCCGAATGACATCAATGAAATTCATTTTTCCGGACATTTTTTCTCATAACGAAGTAACGACTTCTACACATAATTTTAATATCATTTTGCACTGTGTTGATATATGATGTTAGAAAATCATGCCTGAATAAAAAAAAAAATATATACATTTAATTAATTTTTAGATATTTTAATCACAAATAAAATGGCTGTATTGGCCTTTGGACGGTTAAACCGAATGACCTTTTGACACTTCAAAGTCTTTAAAATACCTTTATATGTAGCAAAATATAATTAAAACTTTTTGGATTCAATAAAAGAGATCTAGTTGTACTACCTCACATACTTTGGATGTCATATCTTTGTTTTTTATTATTAAGGCCTTTGGACAGAAAAATGACCCGTCACGTCACTGACCCATATGCATCATTCATGGATGTTAAAGTTGGATATTTATCTAATATTTTTTTTTTTTAATTTTCATGAAATGGAAGCTGCAATACAGCTTCTCAAACAAGAAAACATGTAGGGCAGGACATGGTTTTGTTCATTAGGAATTGATTGGATGATTGTGGTTTGCTATTGGTGGATCTCATGTGAGTGACAGGTTGTCCCGCCCTTGCGCCAGTAAACACAGAGATCATTCAAAAGTAATGTTTTCAAAATGATAAAATGGAACATTCCCTTGATGTTTTCTCTAACGGTCACATAACCAATGTTTAAAAAAGATGTTCAGAATGTTCAGAAAATTCTTAGAACATGTTAGCTGGGTATATCCTAATATAAATATTTCTCATAGCCAACAAAAAAAAAAAAAAAAAAAAAAGCATAACAAAAGTTTGTCAAGGGATTTTAGTGAGCGAACTGAATGTACCACATGCTGTACAATGTACAAAGATGGGCTTGACTGCGCAGATTGCATTTCACCTGGGTAACGCAGTACTTGAATTGACGCATTCATGCCCAAAGAAAAGAGAAGGTCGAATCTGAAAAAACGAACCCGGAGAAAGTGCGCCAGAGTGAGAGAGATGACATTTCTGCTCGAGTCTCAGGGTGTTGGGTTACATTGGGTCAAAACAACCGGTTGCCAACTGCATAATGTTGTCTCCTTCTTTGGTTGCTCTTAAAGGATTCATTTAGCATCTTACGAGCAGGCTGAAAGCTCGATTAAAACTTGTTGACATTCATAAATTGTGTAAGCTGTTGATTCAGAGCTTATTTTAGGAAAGGTCTTCTGGGAAACTCCTCCGGTGTCACCTGCACTGTTTGAACGTAAGTTAAGCTCTGGGGGACAAACAAGATGGAAAGGAAATTATGTCACACAAAGCGAAACAGTCTCTATGCAAGCAATAAGACGTGAGAGGCTGTGCTGGGGTGCGTTTCCCAAAAGCATCGTTAGCCAACTATGGTCGTAAGTTCCATTGAACTCTATTGGTAACGACGGAACTTGCAACCATAGTTCGCTTTGGGAAATGCACCCCTGTATGGTGAAAAAGGCTAAAGGGCATTGTCAGGCACAACACAAATCCTAATTGATCTGAGGATAAAGAGGAAAAAGAAAGCCTGTATTACTCAAAATAGTTTGTTTGTGGACATGAAAAGGCAAAATGAAGACTCTTCCTGCCTTCACATGCTAGCGGAAATTTCCTACCTCCCACCTCTGAAGTCGTAATTAAAAGTTTCTCACATTCAAGTACTTTGTTGCCAGAAAGAATAGGAATCATGGAGGACACAAGATTCCTTTTTGTCTATTTCTTAGGCAAATCTTATTAAAGCCAAAATATATTAAACATACTGTACGTAGTCAACGTCCAATAGATTTTGAATAAAATGTAGCACCTCATTTGTTGGCAACCACTTAAACATTGCCTCAGACAGGTTAGGATAGGTAGGTAGGATCTGGATACTGTAGGTTGCTGACAATTCCAGTGTTTCAGTCACATAAATGCTGTTTTTCGACGTGTATAATACATACAATATTCATCCAATGGTTATTTATATACATAAATATATATTCATGAGATGTATGTAGTGGGAAAAATGGATTAAACTAAACTCTGTTCTTTTCTCCACCATATTTAAAATGTATGGCCCGCCCAACTTTGAAACTCGGATAGCAAAATTATCTCTCCCAGTCATAAAAACGATTTGAGAGGCTGTTCATGTCCAATTTCTAACTATTATTTACGATAACTCCAATAGCACGTGAAGGCAGCATTAGACTTGATATAGTTGAGTGCACTTTGTGGGACTTTATACATGCTTTATTCAAGCATATCAGCCTTGTGCTTAGTTTTAAATCAGTTGCAGTGCACAAAACATAGTTCAAAGGGCCACAGAGATATGCAAATACAGAAAACACACCTGGGCATGCTTAAACCAGCAGTTTTCATTGGCAGTACAGAGATAAATATTACAGGAAGCTCGACTAATGCACTAAATTACATTTTTAATCAAATTTACCTTGGCCAAGTCAGTGGTAAGAACGAGTTACTACTCAAAGGATTGGGATGTTTATTTGCATGTGTCTAAACATTGATGCCAACCTTTGCTTTTTAAATGACAACTGAGAGCTTTTGACATGCCAAAAGTCTGAACTGCAGTCAACAACATCCTAAAAACAACCCAAGTTGGGTTGAAAATGGACAAACTTAGCAATCGGGTTGCTTTAACCCAGCGGTTGGGTTAAATGTTTGCCCAACCTGCTGGGCAGTTTTAGTAAACCCAACTGGCTTAAAATGAACCCAAAATAGGTTGGAAATTAAACATCATACACATAAGAGGCAACAATAATAATCAAAAGGTGAACATTTATTAATAAGCAATTTAATAAATGTTTATTGTTTAATATTCTTTAAACTTATAAATACATGTTCATTTGTTAAACAATATTAATAAATGTTCATTTCCAACATACTTTGGGTTCATATTAAGCAAGCAATAGTCATTTTTAAGCAATAGTTGAGTTAATTAAAACTACCCAGCAGGTTGGGCAAACATTTAACCCAACAGCTGGTTTAAAACAACTCAATCGCTGGGTTTGTCCATTTTCAACCCAACTTGGGTTGTTTTTAACCCAGCATTTTTTTTTTTTTACATTGTACAGTATACACAATATAAAGTACTTTGGCATATACAGTATGTAAATGAAATGGGTGATGCAAATGTCCTTTAATTTTACATTCAGTAAAACAAATAAACAATCATGTGGCTTATCATTACCAGTGCAACAGTGAAATGGATAAAGATTCATGTTTTTGTCTCCAGCAGACATTTGTTGCTGGGTAAAAAGCAATGGCCTATAGTTTTAATTCAACCTATTCATATTCTAAACCACTATGAATGCTCTACCTATAATATGTGACCCTGGACCACAAAACCAGTCAGAAGTGTCAATTTTTTAGAAGTTTTTGAGATTTATACATGATCTGAAAGCTGAATAAATAAGCTTTCTATTTATTTGTAAGGATAGGACAATATTTAGCCAAGACAAAACTATTTGAAAATCTGGAATCTGAGGGTGCAAAAATTAAGTCAAAATATTGAGAAAATCGCCTTTAAAGTTGTCCAAATGAAGTCCTTAGCAATGCATATCCAACCACAAAAATATTTTTTGATATATTTACGGTAGGAAATTTACAAAATATCTTCATGGAACATGATCTTTACTTAAAGGTACAATTTGTGATATTTTTTTCCGCTAGAGGTCGCTAGAAGCCTATTCAAAACAAAGGCGTAGTTTGATGACGCCAAGTTTTAGAGCGGAAACTTGGGACACGTGGTCTCCATCTCAATGGACGGTGCAAAAGAATAGGGATTGGAGTCTGGAAGAACTCATGTTCGTGGATGCGATTATTAACGTTACTGTAGTATGAAGCAGAGCAGGACCGAGTGTTGCGGGAGCTGAACGAGGAGCTGGAGCGATTGATCAACACACGCCTCACGAGCAGTGGGACTTTTATTATGACACAGCCGCCGGCGCCGCTTCCGCTTTTCCGGTCATGAGTTTACGGGAGCTGTCCTTGTCGACAGAACCAGCGGCAGATGGTAAACAGTAATTATGTTCCATAAATAAGTAACACAATCCACCATAAAACGTGCAAGAAGTAAATAAGGAACTGCTTGAAGCAAGCTAGTGGTTTGCTGGACGCTAGACACTACTTCCGCATTTGTCCACGGCACTGTTGTCATGTGGTTTCTACGTCAGTAAAGGCGGTAACTGACGTCATTGACAGGCGACTGCACTGCCCCGTGTCACTGTTTAGAATGGGAATTTTCTCATGATTTACAAGTAGTTGAAAACATTAGAGATATTGTTTGTAATCAGCTGGACAAAATATATAACACTAGCCTAGTGGTTTTTGGATATTTTACTGCAAAAATGTTACATATTGTACCTTTAATATACTAATGATTTTTGGCATAAAGGAAAAATCAATCATTTTGACCCATACAATGTATTTTTGGCTATTGCTACAAACATATCCGTGCGACTTATGACTGGTTTTGTGGTCACATTTGGTATTCAGATCATTACTCATTACTCATTTCATAAAATACTGGCAATTTAATTTTAGTACAAAACTGGAATTTCATTTTTTTCCTGGCAAGTATTAGAGCCAATGATCACTTTAATATTTTAGGGGAAAAGCCACCTGCCTACTGTAATTATTAACTCCTACAGAGGAAAAAGATGCTTCAGTAAGGGCTTTTACTAAAGATCATTAAGGGACTTTCCTTGAGTTCCTTACAATGCGAAAGTTGAGCAGTCATGAAGGTGTACGCAAATATAGAGAGGGTGAAGAAAGATATCACTTACTCATACTCGTGTCAGTCCAAACCCTTTCTGTGCAAAGCAAATGGAAAAATTTAGCAGTACATTGAAAGAATTGAATGTCGTCAGGCTCCAAAAATGAAAAAAAAAGCACCATACCTACAGCAACCAATGAGAAGATCCCAAACAGTTTTACAACATCTAATTTACTGCTCTCACATCCTGTTACTATGAAACTTTTTGTTCCTGATCTCTCTCTCTCCTCTGTCTCTCCTTCCCTAACCCAGTGTTTCTGCCCTGCTATAATCCGCTCTTCAACTTCATTTGCAGATGTCAGTGATCTAAACAATCAAGAACTGGAGACCACAGTGGAAAACAAAGGAAGCTCTCAGACGAGGGAGATCATTCTGCTTTGACTTAAAGCTACTGGTAAGTTTAGAAGAAATTCTATTGAATGTTTTTGTTCATTTTCATTTTACAAGCAATTCAGGACGTCGCCTCACTTTTGAGTTGAAATGACTTGTACAGCTAATTTGATTTTACTTAATTTAAAGGTACAGCAAGCCATTTCTGAGAAACGTTGTTGAAATTTGAAATCAACACAACAAATTTTGTGAATATATTCTAGGCGCCTGTGTTTGCATAGTGTGTTATTTTGGGGGGCGGAGCAATGAAGGGAGGGGTGTGTTTGTTGTGTCAATGTCAAATATCAACAGTGTTTTTCAGAAATCGCTTACTGTACCTTTAACCTGTTAACTGTCACGGGCCCACCGGTGGGCCCACAGCCATTACATATTTAAAACAGTAATATTCTATACTAAACCTAAACAAATCTTGACAAACTATATATCATTTGAAAGCTTAGAATCTCTAGTTTACATATTTGGTGACTGGTTTTCAAAATAAATTACAGAGGAGCAGTAATTTATCAATTTGCAACAAGCATATTTTCATACTCATAAGGCATGTTCAGACCTTTATTTTGAAATAGCGATGAACATGAAAAATCATTAAAGATTGGTTGAAACATGTTTGTTTTTATGCCAAGATTTCAAAAGATAACATCCATTCAATTTTTTGAGAAAAAAAGGTCTGAAAATGTTTTTAATAGGAAAAAAAAAAATACATTTATGATTGTGGCGGTGATCTATAACCCACATACATGTTATTTTTATGTTTATTAGAGGCTGAATTCATATCAATTTTCTGCCAAACTTCCCATACTACTTCTATATAGGATGTCTACTTCATAAATTGTATGAAAATAATGGAAATATATGGTTCAGATCACTCAAACCATATATGGAAATGGAGGTGCCTTTATATGGTCAGTAATGGAGCTTGGTTGTCATCTAGTGAAAAAGTGTGGTACTGCGCCCAAACAAAATCTTACTGAAAGCTCATTTTTTGAGATATCAATCTGAAATTTGGAACACAACTTGTTCAGATTTTTGGCTTTGATTTCCTTGCAGTTTTAGAGTAAAACTTGTTTTGTAAAATATATATTTTATATAAAATATAAAATATTATATTTTTACATTTTACATTTTCATAAACTTAAACTTCTATAACTTTTTTTCTGTTTCACTTGCATAACTTATTTCACGTCTACAATAATCTGCCAAATTTCATCTTTAAAACAAGACCAGCCTTATGTCTATACTCCAAAGTATTTTTGAATTACAACCATTTAAGTTTGGATAGTGCATTTTCTTGTCTAAAAAAAAAAAAGTGGGGGTGACAGTTAACAGGTTAAGGCAGCAACTAAACTTAAGTTTTATGTTGAATTAGGGGAAACTTTTTACTGTTTACTGTGAAAATCTGGAATTCATTATCTAATTGAAATGTTAAAGGATTCTGAGACATCTAAAATTAAACATTATGATGTACTATTTACAAGACATATTCTGCACTATTTCTAGGTCTCTAAACTAAAACATTTTATCTTAACCTTTTGACTCAAATTGTTATATTGGTGATCTAACTTGTAATAAATTGTACAGAAATAAAATATTAATTATAATAATATAGTTAAAAACAAAGAATAAATGCAACACAACATTTAAATATATTAGAACAATGCGAAATAGAGGCTTAAAATGTTTTTGAAAGTCTCTTCTGCTCACTAAGCCTGCATTTATTTGATCAAACATACAGTAAAAACATATTTAAAAATATAATTTATTCCTGTGATGGCAAAGCTAAATTTTCAGCAGCCAATACAGCCATGTTTTGGCTCTTTATATGCAAACACATTGATATTTATGAATAGGACCTGCGGGAAGATGACTTAGAAAGCCGACCCTTGATGTTCTAGCCTTCCTCTATTGTTACTTAATATTGATTTTTGATCTTTTGTTTAAACAAGAGTCTATTATCTGCCATTGTGTTGATCCTAATCCTGACTAGTGCGTAACGTGAATGTACAGCACTTTTGTCATCCCCTGCACGCTCAGAAGCACATGGGATAATGATCCGATATTAGACAGCAAGGACAACGGGGCTTATTGGTATTTCTGTCATTAGTTTGTTTGGTTAAGGCCTGAGGACAGTAGTAGCAGGTGTGTGTGCGTATGCTAACACTCACAACCATTTACATAAATTGATTGCTTATTTATTTTATAGTTTTTTATAGAACCATGTCATGCTGTGTTTCAGACACACGCACCCCAGAGAGCACAACAAGATAAAGTTACAGCCATGATAACAACCTTTTTTTTTTTTGTTTGATTGCATTGTTAGCATCACTATTATTATTCCTCATACTTACTTTAGGGGACAAAGCACTAATGCTAAGTATTAAAATTTGGCTTAATTATTGACATGCTTATTGAGGAAAGATGTGCTATTACTTCTAATGATCAGATTTAAAATCTTCATCTGGTTTATAATTAAAGGGGAGGGGGGGGGGGGGGATCCAATAGAAATGAATGGAGGCGTCATGTTCTGGTCAGACGTGAGAATTCATTCGGCGTGCGACTCTCACAGTGCATTATAGGTATTCCCTAGCCGTTGAGCCTACATTGGCTGTACACTCGCTATTGTGGTGCATTATGGGATTGAATGAGTGCACTCAATAATGTCAACTATGGTTTCGAAATAGCTGTTCCTTCAAAATCAAATAGTGCCCTATTTACAGTTTTTCTCAATTGCTAACACACAATTCATGAAACAAGTCACCATTTTCGCACCAAACCTCAAACTTCCATGTCAAAATCATATATTTTAGTCAAAAAATTGTTCACCTTTGTCAAAATCAAACTTTGGTCTCAGATGTCACACAAAACCTGCAAATACACAGACTACTTTCCTGCCCAGTGAACACTGAGATCAATTCATAATACAGTAACAAAAATACCTCTTATTGGTATTCAAGAATAATTTGGCAGCTCAGTGTCTATTACAGTATACAACATAAATGAAAGAGCGCAGATAGAGTAAAATGCAACAATGAGCTTTAGGAAAAATTATTTTCATTTCACTACTGTAAAGTGATCTTACAGGAGATGGAGTAGTTGATCTTACAAGAAGAAGAAAAGTTCAAAAACCAAAGAACTAAAAATGAAATGTGCATGCAACACAGTACAGCATACTGTCAATTACAGTGATACATAAATAAAGAAATAAATTCGCCATCCTCTGCACCGTATACTGTACAATAGCAGTTTCTTGGTCTTCTGACAAAAGAATACAGCACATGAAAAATTGCTACAAATTTGACAATCACAAATTTGAGGTTGCACATGTGCTACAGTTTACTGGACACAGAATAGTGAAATTTCTCTTATATAAAGTTACTGTGTACTGTAATTATACTGTATGTGTAAGTAGTAAAAAACCTGTCGATGATTATAGAATGCAATTTATAAAGCACAATCATCTGTGCTCCTGTTTATATTATCCCGATATCTCAAGATTCTGATTGTTGTTTCATCATTTTTCTACTGAATGTTTAGTGATGGATAAATGTGTGCTATTTGAGTTGACATAGTGACACTTGAGTTAATTATACTACGAGTTTGTGTTTTCTGAATGAGAACATGCACTGTAAAATAAGGGCATTTTTCTGTAGAGTTTGGCAGAAATCATTAAGAAAATTGGAATGTGTGTAAAAACAAGTGAAACGTGTTTATAGTTTTGAGAAACTGAATAAATGGTTTGGGAAATTGTGTCAAATGAATCAGTTATAGTGTGTTAGCAATCGAGAAAAACTGTAAGGGTATATTTCAAACACAGCCTCAGAATAGCATCACCCTAGAAACCACACAGCAAATCTTAGCAGCTGCACAACAATGCACTAAATGTTAACACCTGTTACGTTTATTGATCTAATCTGTGAATGAAATACTGTAAGTGTAATAAACTAAACTAACAGTAAATGTTCTGATGTTCTACAAACACTCCAAAGAATAAATCTGAGAACTAAGGGCATGTGTGTGTGTGTGTGTGTGAGAGAGTGTGGTTAATGAATTGTAAGAGCTTGGACAGGGGGTTGGTTTCCCAGGTTGCAGGTAGACACAATCTAGTATTCACTAAAAAGCGCGTCACCCTTTTGCATCACTAAGCAACTGGTGACCTGGCCAAAGTGAACAATCTATTCTCTCCCCTTAGAAGTCACTGTATTACAAGAGGCGACTGATTATATCACAACACAAAGCCAATATAAAGACACAGGAGACGTTTGCACAATCTGTGGTTTGCCAGTAGGACAAGCTCAACAGGATGAAAGCAGATGCAATGCACGTCATGTTTGCCAGTATAAAAGCAAAGAGACCAGCACATGACTCTCTCGCTTTACATCTACGCAATCAAACTTGTGAGCAATAATCTGGGTATTATGACGTAGTAGTGCACAATACTAGTAGATCACAACTAGGCTGCTGATGTTTTAACAGTATTATATATATATATATATATATATATATATATATATATATATATATATATATATATATATATATTTATTTATTTAGTTAGTTTTTCTTACTAAAGTAGTATAGTAGTATGCTATTCTGAATTCAGCTGTCTCTGCATAAAGAACCTTTAAGGAACAGCTATATCCTTATAAGGGCATTGAGGATCCTAACAAATGCTTAGAACAGGATTCATCACCTTTGAACACAGGAAATGATGTACTAAAGTGCAAACAGAGTGCATCAGTTAACTGTGATCAGCTGATCTTTACTGCTATAAATACAAGACATGAAGTAGATACTCTTCCACGCAAATGAGCAAGATTCTGGTTGTTACTTCCATCCAGTCTGCACACACTGAGATTTAAAAGCCTTTTGTTTCTCATTAAAGTGTCATTAAGTGATTTTCTCTTCTACTGTGGTTCAGCAGATAAAAACATGGACTCGAGCTCTGGAGAAATGGACAAAAATGCAGAGGAAGTCACAGGTTTGTGATTGTTCGAATTCCTGATTGGAATACATTCATGCGTTTTCTTCTTAAGGATTTATTGATGAGAAATACTAATGCAATAGAAACATTCATTAGTGATTTTACTACGTTTAAGGGCTTTTTTCAGACAACATTAAGCAAGAATGTCTAAAACTCCTTTAACCATGATATAACTTATGATATAAGACACCAATATTGAATGAATAAATAATTAATAATACAAATAACAAACAAATCTCTGGTAAATAAAATCCAACAGAACCAAATCTGACCTTACTGTACAAACAGATATTCTCATTTCTGGAGATCCATTCAAATCAGTCTTTCTTATTCCTGGTCTCTTCAACAGGAAGGAAGAAGTCACGTTTTAAGCAGCTAAAGACACGTTTCTTTGGGAAACTGAAGAAAAAGGAAAGCGAAGGGCTGATTAAGCAAAGCCAGTCCGCTAGTGACATCACTGCTCCAGGGGGCAGAAGGGAAGTCTACGACTCTGAAGATGAGATTTCGTAAGTCGCTGATATGTCAATAAATTAAAGTGCCCCTATTATGCTTATTCTTTCATGTTGTGTTGTGTATAATATAGCTGTTTGTCAATGTTAAGGTCTGCAAACCAAAGTTCATGATAAAAGTTTTTGTCTCCAAAAAGAAAGAACCGATTCAGAACTGCCTGAAACGAGTCATCAGTTATTCCAGTCTTACTTCCAGCATGAACCTACGTAGGCTTGAAACAAATTTGCGTAATGTCAGCCTATGGTCTTCATTGGCTGTCCACTTTGCAATCCCTTCCAGAGGAAGCCATCATTACTGTTTGTATCAAGTGCTGAGGAAGATCCGAAGCTAAAATTCAGATATGGTAATGGGTGTTTCATTTCCAACACGTGCTGTAAGTGATAGACCAATCACATCAGACTGGGCCATCTGACCAATCAGAGCAGCGTACACTCTCAGAAAGGAGGGGTTTAGAGAGACCGAATCCTTTATCAAACAGTTTCAGACACTGTACGAAAAGAGGTGATGCTGCAATGTATATTATGAGAAAATTAAAAAAAAATTTTTAAGCTTGGATGCATGTAAGCCTATTGTAGGAGACTCAAAAACCAAATTAGGAACCTTTAAAAGAACATAATAGGGGCACTTTAAAATCAATGAGCTGTCCTGTTTGTTTGCTCATCTGATTAGATGTCAAATGAATAAAATTGGGTATTTTGTACACTATAGTGTGCTTGTGTGTGAATATATACAGTGCTTCCCACACATAGACTTTACTTGGGCGGGCCGCCAACGTATAATAACGGCCACCCAAGTATATTCGGAGACACATTTTTGTTTTTATTATTTTTATCCTCTTATACATTTATATCCACCCAAGATAATGAAACCATCCACGCTCAATTAACTAGTTGTTTCGTACCTACTCGTTATGTGTGCGTCAGAACTGTTTACTCCCGCTAGCATTCCTACGGGCGCTGCATTTTGAAAAGTCACAAGGGGGCGCTGTTGCGCTTTCTACAAGCTGGCGCAACAGCGCTTCAGACTGCTTCAAAGTGATTCTCAATCAATGAAAAGCGCAGATTTATGCCAAGCGATTGTTAATGAACTCAAGTTGATGAATTATTACAAAGCCTACTTCATGGCCTTTATATAAAATGTTTTATACAGTTGTAAGAATCTGAAGGATCAGCCTGCAATAGTACAGACATTTCAAAATTAGAGTACCTGTGTATTTCGGACTTGTTTATAATTAAAAGTCACACGCTAAGTTTTTTCTTTTTCTTTTGGGCATTATTGGTATTTTGGGTATTATTGGTATTTTGGGTACACAATAAATTGTATTTAATTTGATTTCCATTTAATTCATAATAAATTATTGTAGTCTCCCCCACAGGAAGAAAAGATTAAGAACATTATTTGACAATGTGAACCATTTAAATGCTGTAATTTTGCATAATTTACAATGCATAATAATGCATAATATTAGTATGTAATTAATGTAATATGTTATTTAATTAAAATTAATTTAAATAAATAAAAATACTGTTAAAAATCACACATTATTTGTTTGTCAGAAGAAGTAGACCATTTTTGTGCCATGGCTAATAGGAGGATTTTTCACCCGGCTACCACCGCAAGTATATTTCAAACCTGTGGGAAGCACTGATATATATATATATATATATATATATATATATATATATATATATATATATATATATATATATATATATATAGATATAGATATATGAACTTATTGAATCTGATCTGCAGGTACCCGCAGTGTCTGAGCTCCAGGGCGCTGTCTCACGATAGCATCTTCTTTACCGATCAGACCCAGTCCACAGAACCAACACGAGTTCTTTCACAAGAGAACGTTCATGGCAAAATTAAGGCCTTACAAGTAAGGAAATGTTCTTTGTGGGAAAACCAACAGCTTGCAAATGTTTTCAAAAAGATCAGAATAATTTCAGATACTCTTATTATGCTCAGGCAGTGTGCTTTGTTCAACTGTAATTCGAATAAGAGGGTTCATTTAATAGCAAGCGGTTTGTATTTTGTTTCCGCAGTTGAAACTACAGCAACAGAACTTACATCTAGGTCCTCCTCCAATGTTGATTCCTGGTAAACGCACAGAGGACTCAGGAACCACTTCAGAGGACGATGGTTTACCTTGCAGTCCACCTGAAACGTCCTTCCATGAGCGAGTGATGCATGGAGCTGTTTACAAGGTAACAGAACAATAGAGATGGAAAGTTTAGGCTTAAAACATAGCAGACATTTGCTACTACTGTAAATTTGACCTTATTAATGGAATTTTTCTTACAGTATCCTGAATCTCAGAAACATCTGAGCTCTCTGAGTTTAGCAGGAACGGGAAGTGAAGAAGAGGAACAGGTAATATTCATGTATAATAATAATAATAATACATAATATTGACAAACCGAATTATTAAAAACAATCTGTGTGAATAAACATACACATTACTGTATGTAAATATTGTCTCACTCAGGGTGATCCTTTCCAGCCATCATCAAGGCCTCTATCCCCAGTCTCCAAACAGCCAATCATCTCCCCCACCTCAGCCTCGACCACACCCACTTCAGGAGTTGACTTCAGCAGCCCTGCATGTTACACGGCCAGGCTGGATAACTCGGCTGCCCGTCATCGCATGTCAGTCAAACCGAGGAACCAGCGAGCCAGCACAAGAGGAAACAGAGTGCCAACGGTAAGACCGTGAGGGTGATAAAATGCATATTGCCTCAGCTACTTTACATCAAGCTGTATGTATAATTAGACATTTCGGTCTCTCTTTTCCAGGTATCTCTTTCTCCCAGGTATCGTTCAGAAAGCATCAGTGATTTGGACAATGTTCTGTCTGAGGAGGATGATGATGAAACCATGACATTCACTGAGACGGTGCACCATTGCTTGTCTTCCTCTCCAACGTCAGATCTAAAAGAGAAACCCACCTCTCCAGAGCCTACAGCGACAACTCCTGCAATGTCAGTGCTGGACCAGGAGGAGAACCCCAACAGAACTGAAATTCATTTCCCATCTCTAGGTGCTGAAATCCTGAAGTCGGAAGAATCTCCCGAATCTGAGGGGAGAGTCACCACAAATCCTCTTTATTTGCAGCCCATGTCCTTTGGCTTGACCTTGAGCTCCTCAGGTCCACCATCACCTTTAGGACTTCCAGAATCTACACAACCATCAAGAGAAATAGAGTCATTAAGAGCTCATTCACCTATCCTGACACATGATACAAACGACACCCAGATTCAGACGACTGAGAATCTTATGTGTGGAACAGACACAAAGGAAAGCACTCAAGAGGAAGCACCATTTAGACTGTTTCCTGCACCTCTGCCTCGCATCACAAAGCCTAAAATGGAAACAAGAAGCCCTCCGTCTCCAAAAGGAGCTATGGATGCCTCAACAAAACCTTGGGAAGCTGGAGTGGAAAGTGCACCTGAACTGGTTGACAGGATGCAGTTTTTCATTGCATCTGGAAAGAATCACTCCAAAATAACAAGTGAGACTGTGCCAAAGCAGAATGAGGGACATTTGAAAGGTGCTCCAGGAATCAAGACCCAATCCAACAAACCCAACCTAGAGTCGCAGAAAGATGAAGCGAGAGAAACGAAACCAACAGAGTTTCAGAGTTTCCTCCGTCAAACGCAAGATAAAAAAAGTTTTCGTAAAGAAGTAACACCTCCTATTATGTCCAAACCAACAACGGGAACCAGTCTTAAGAAGACAGATACTGCTACAGAACATGTGGAAACAGAGAAACTAGAGAAACCTGAAGACAGGAAGAATACTTTTGGGGTGCAGCTCCGCACAACCTCTCTGTCGCTGAAATATCGCTCTGAGGTTTCCAAAATTAAGGATGAAACCAAACGGTACAGTTTAGAGTCTAATACAGCAATAGGTGTCTCAGAAGAGCATGCTGGGAAAGCAGAAACCTTCAGAAATATGTGTGATGGCAATTCCAAGAGTAAACACAGTGTTCCCAAAAAACAAGATTCACAGAGCCTGGATTGTCAGCTTGCTGCCCAAGACAGTGAGTGTAAATGCCTTTCTTCTTTCTGTTGAACTATATACAGAATATATCTATTTGGTTAATTGGTTCATTTGACATTTTATTTCAAAGAAATTGTGATAAAATTAAACTAAAATGTTTAAGGAACTGGATATTTGAACCAGGGTTATTATAGCTAAAGTCCTCTCATTATTCTTTTTCAAATATTACCAATCATGTAATGTGTAGTACAGCTGTTTGTGGATGTAAATGTCTGTAAAGTTTTAAAGATCAAAGTGCACGCAAATAAAGTTATTGTCTCCAAAAAACTGCTGAAACGAATTCCAACAAATTCATATAATTTGTATCACTGTGTATCAAGTGCTAAGGAAGTCTCCAGAGCTAAAAATTAAGATATGGTAACAGGTGTTTAATTTCCAACACAGGATGTAAGCGATAGACCAATAACAATACACTGGGTCATCTGGCCAATCAGAGCAGAGTAGACTAATCAAAACAGACTGGGCCGTCTTACCAATAAGTGCAAAGGAGGCTCTCAGGAAGGTGGGGTTTAGAGAGTGAGAATCTTCGGACAAACTGTTTTCAGACTCTATGAGAAATGAGCTGATGTGAAATATATTATGAGAAATTATGATGTTAAATTATGTTTTATGACCTTGGATGTAAACCTATTGTAGGAGACCTCCAAAATAAAATGAGGAACCTTTAAAATAGCATAATAAAATAAATAAAAACTCTCTGCTAGTTGCCAAGGCAACATTTCTCATTTAGTTTGACTTGATGTACTAAAAATAACTAAAACTGACAAAGTAATAAAAACTATATATACATTTAAAAAGAGACAAAAACATACTACTAATAACTACAATTTTGACTAAAAATGAAAACATAAAATATAAGAATAAAAACTAACTGAAATTATTTTGTCAATGATACTAAATTAAACTACCTTTAATTAAAATATCAAAATATATGTTTTTTTTTACATCTTTGAGAATACAACTTGACTATTGGATATTCTGGGTAAGAATGGCTGACTTACACAGGAAGAGTCTGCCTGAAATGTACAACAGCCAATCACTTTTATTTAAGTGTGCCATTTAGCAGTGGGTTTATCTGAAATTGTTGATACCAAAATAATAAACTGCCATGGTAAACCTAATTGTAATCAGAATTTGTCATCCAAAATTAATAATTATTACTGATTATTGTGTTATTTCATAACAGAAAACAAAGTGAAATGTACAATTCTTTCTAATTTTCTTCTTTCTAAAATGTAGTTGTTGTTTTTTTTTTTTACACAGATGGAAGACCATCTATCCAAAATACAACAGGAGCAACTAAAGAGTCAGTGTCTGAGCCATGCTGGATGAGTCTAGCCAGAGAGAAGACCAAGGTTTACCACCCATTATTGAGCAGATTGACCACAAATCACTCACCAGTCCACCCTTCACCTCTAATAGCACCTCCTGCACAGCTTCCCAAACCAGCCTTACAGCCTAAAACACAGCCGCTGACCACTGCGTTTCATCCTCTGAAAACACAGCACACACTGAACACGCCAATCCAGCCGGCCTCACAGAGACTTCCTACTAAACCAGCACCTAGTGGATCAAAAGACAAGCAGGTAACATGGCTGGATAGCACAGAACACACTTCATATTTAATATCATAAAAATCAGAAAGCCAGGACATTTTCCGTTGAGTTTATGTACATTTCCTTTAAACCTAAAACACAACACAATGCAATGCGCAATTCAAAATATGTGGAAATTTACTATTATAAATTTATGGTCATTAAGATGTAAATTAAAGATCCAAAATAATAGAAGACATTTTTTAAAAGATTATTCTTTTACTCTTGGCAGGACAATGGTAGGAACTGTACAGCAGAAGATGACACAATAAAGAGAGCAGCATCCTCCAACAAGATGGATGGGAATGCAAAATCCATCACACCTAACACAGAAAGTAAAGCACAGCTTTGACTGTCACCTTTAAAATGTTTGCAATTTTTTGCTGTTCATCAAAGCTTTGTCATTTGATATAGACAATGATGTGTACGTTTGTGTTCCTCTGCGGTAGCACTTACCGTCACATCTGAGCTTCCAGCAACATCACCGCCGGACGTCTCTCAGCAGCCGCCGCCGCCACGGTCAGATGGAGCTCAGCCGTCCTGGATGGAGCTTGCCAAGAGGAAGTCTTTAGCTTGGAGTGACAAAACTTTAGAATGAAGACGAGACAATCAACCAGAGACATTCAGTGATGGACTGATGAAGTGGTGCAATACCTAATGTTACAAGGAATGAATGTAATACTGTGTGTGTGTGTGTGAGATTGAGTGAGTAATTGATAAATTGGTATGCTAATATATTGTATAAATATAATTAATTCGCATTAGTAAGATGTTACTCTACAGATTTACACCAATGTTTGCATTGCATCAAGCATTGTTATTTACATAATTATGAATGAAGAACATGTATATCTAGTTTGTCAGCATCTTTAATAATGTTACATCAAAACAGCTGATAATACAGTGATAATAAACTTTAACAGTAACTACTTATGCTTAGTAGATACAGTGGGACAACGTATTTGCATTATATAACAATATTTAAAAGTGGCATTTATAAAAATGCAATATTACAAACACTTTTCAAGCAATACAAACTTTATGAGAACATGATGACAGAACACTGCCCTCTGGTGGACACATCATACCTTGACTACAAGAGTTTCAATTCCATTCAAGTTAGGATGACACGTGGCAAATAGTGATTTACCTGGCTTCCGGTGTCATTCGCTTCCAGTTATTTTATTTTTAGATGTAACGTTACAAAAAACTGCTTGTTATTGCAAACTGGTGTTTCTTACCACATTACTTTAATTTATTGTGTTAATTAGTCCTATAAACACGCTGGTTTGTAGCGCAAACCGTTTTACTGTTTACTGCTCTTTGATATTCTTATCGTTATTTCCCTAATAAATCGGAAGTCTTGCACATTCATAGAAAACACCTTACTTCCGCGTTGAAAAATAAAGTGGACAGGGCTCTGGAAAACCCATGTAACGTTAAGCGGAATATGTGCAAGCATGCCACAAATACGTTTTTAAAAGGGGTAAAAGCTGGGAAATAGCATACTTCTTTAAAGGGTTAGTTCACCCAAAAATGTCAATTCTGTCATTTATTACTTACCCTCATGTCGTTCCACACCCGTAAGACCTTCGTTAATCTTTGGAACACAAATTAAGATATTTTAGTTAAAATCCGATGACTCCGTGAGGCCTTCATAGGGAGTAATGTCACTTTCTCTGTCAAGATCCATAAAGGTACTAAAAACATATTTAAATCAGTTCATGTGAGTACAGTTGTTCAATATTAATATTATAAATTGACGAGAATATTTTTGGTGCGCCAAAAAACAAAACAAAATAACGACTTATTTAGTGATGACCGATTTCAAAACGCTGCTTCAGGAAGCATCGGAGCGTTATGAATCAGTGTATCGAATCATGAATCGGATCGCGGTTCAAACCCGCCGAACGGCTGAAATCACGTGACTTTGGTGCTCCAAACTGCAGATTCGACACAGATTCATCTGTGCTCCGATGCTTCCTGAAGCAGTGTTTTGAAATCGGCCAACACTAAATAAGTCGTTATTTTGTTTTGTTTTTTGGCGCACCAAAAATATTCTCATCAATTTATAATATTAATATTGAACCACTGTACTTACATGAACTGATTTAGATGTTTTTTTAGTACCTTTATGGATCTTGAGAGAGGAAATGTCATTGCTCCCTATGAAGGCCTCACGGAGCCATCGGATTTGAACTAAAATATCTTAATTTGTGTTCTGAAGATTAACGAAGGTCTTACGGGTGTGGAACGACATGAGGGTGAGTAATAAATGGCAGAATTTTCAATTTTGGGTGAACTGACCCTTTAAGTAGGCGAAAAACAGTAGGCAAAAAGTACCCGGATGAGCTAACTTTACTACTTCAGCATCTGAAGTGTGCATACCATGGACACTTTGCTAGCATGAAGCCGCAGGAGAGGATTTTTTTCCCCTAGGTTTTTTTTTATTAATCATAAACACAGATAACAGTGTAAACAGCGTCAAAAAGCATAAATAAATACAATGTGTTGGGAGAGGATTTATGAATGTCAAAGCGATGCAACTGACAAGGGGGGGGACCAATTTTGTCACCACACCAGATTACATTCATAGCCTACTATACAGTACACACACTATATAGAACATACCTTTTTAGCAGTCGTGAAGTAATTACTTTTTCGAAAAGTAACTTTTTCCTAAGTAATCAAGAGAGTAGGCTATGTGATTTCGGCACAGCCCTAGAGTTAAAAGAGCCAATATAGAGTACCTCAGGGATGGCATGTTTTTGTAGGCAAAACCCGGAAACGAGTTAGCATTTTAGGATTTCCGGTTCCATCGCCCCGAAGTCAATGGGTTTTTACTAAATCGCCTGAAATAAGGTCTGTGGTAATCAAATCCTCTAAATATTTTCACGTTTTGATCTATGAAATAAAACACACCAGTTATAACCCACTTTAACCCGTGTCTTAAAAACGGCGGTTGCTAACAAGTTGCTAAAAGGGACTACTTCCTTTTGCGGGGACTTTAGACGTCATCATGACAAACAGGACATTTGGACAGCATTTCTCATGAAAAAGTGGATAAGTATTCATACACAGCGCAATCATATAAATAAAGTTGTTTTTTTAATAAAGTTTGAGGAAGCTTGGTGGTGACGACGTTGATCCGCGACCATGGTGTGCTGTAGTCCGTTTATAGCCTACTGTTAGCCTTTTATATCTGACGACTTTATTTAGGCTTCAAAATGTATAAATGTTGTGTTAACTTGTAAAGATTATCTTGATAGACAAAACGTGTAAGTGTCATAACCCTTTGTTAAACACAGAGCTTATTTTTGGCGATTTTCCAAAAGTCGATGGGAAAAATGCATAGGCTTTCGATCAAGGTGAACCTGTGCGCCGCTAACTTCCGGGTTGGCCTACAAAAACACATAATAATCTCTGAGGCACTCTATTGGCGTTCTCACAGAAGCCTCACATGTGCTCTCCAATGCGCATGCTCATAGATATACCAATTTTAGCTTGATTTGGGTCAAATAAGCAGGCCTGCAATTTATTATATATAATCCTGCAAATGTCTAAAATAGTGCTAATGACTGAACACCAGGTGTGCCAAACCTTTATAACAACACAAAACATGACGCCATAGATACTGTGTACATCCATGTATTGATTGATCGATCAATCTATTATCCATACTTTTATTCAAGTATGTTTCAAGCACTTCGACAGATGTGTAATCAAACTAAAGATGAACGCCAAAGAAAGCTCTCGAACAGTGAGCTGACTTGAAAGAGAAAAAAAAAATTGTTGTAAAAACAGCAAAAATTAGAAATATACAAAAGGGAAGTAAAAAAAGAAGGTGGGTTGAAAATGAGGAGTGGATCCGTCAGGCTGTTTGAAGTCAGCATTGTATTGAGGCGCTATTGTGTCTGACGCCCAGCAATATAATGAAGATGAAGAAAGTGAGAGATAGGGCTGATGTTAATAATGCGTGTCGACCCCCCGTTGCTCCGGCTCACCCTCTTCATCGCCTAATTGACCGGGCAGAGTCCCCTGAGTCCTCTGTTATTATTTATTAACAATTCAAAGATAAATAATTCACGACTTGGAAAAGAAGCTAGCGGACAGAAGCTCTTAATTGAGCATTGGAAAGGAATGGTGAACCCCCTGTCCTAAATTTACGCCTTCCTTTATCTTTATTTCTTTCTTATTGACTTAACTTTATATCACACTAAATGCAGATCAGGCAATATAGCCTAATTGTAGGGTGAATTCAGGTTCATTGGGACACTTTTTTCCAGTCATCTCAATGGCAAAGTGCCCCAATCGCTATCTTACTTAAGGTACAGTCACATTTATTGCTGTTCGGCGACTAACAGAAAGTTGCTTGGTTTGAAAGTGACTTCGGTGTGTGCTTCAAAAATCACTACACTATTAACCATAGACAATGGCTTATTTTGCCAATAGGCTATGTAACTGCACCTTAGTTTAAAGGGTTAGTTCACCCAAAAATGAAAATTCTGTCATTAATTACACATCCTCATGTTATTCCAAACCCGCAAGACCTTAGATATTTTTGATGAAAACCAAGAGGTATCTAAACCACACATAACGTCATTGCATCTTTCAAGGCCCAGACAGGTAGTAAAGACATAGTTAAAATAGTCCATGTGACTACAGTGGTTCAACCTTTATGATAAAAAGCGACGAGAACAATTTTTGTGCGCAAAAACGATGACTTTATTCAACAATTTCTTCACTTCCCTCTCAGTCACCTTCGCTGTTTACATAGTAGACACAGTGCAGCGCTTCCAGGTTCTTCGTCAGAACGGCGACTCAGTACTGGCTGAGGCCGTTCACTTGAGCAGGACGACACATGCTTGTGATGCTGACACAGGAGCTGGCCAATGAGTCAGCGTTCGAACGTAGAACGGCGCACTGTGTCTTCAATGTAAACGCTGTGATCCGAAGGTGAACAAGGGTGAGTTCTATGACAGAAATGTAATTTTTGGGTGAACTAACCTATTAAAGTCACCATGAATCAAAAGTGACAATTAAAGGTGCAATATGTAAGAATTTTGCATTAAAATATCCAAAAACCACTAGGCCAGTTTTAGATATTTTTTTCACTTGAGTATTTACTACATCCCAAATGTTTGCAACTATTTGTAAATCATAAGAAAATTTCATTTTTAACCAAGGCTCGGGGACGTGTGAGGAATCGCCTGTCAATTGCGTCATACCCTGTTTCAGGTTTTATTTTATCCAGCATTTAACATGATATTCTAAAATCGATCTAGCTTACCGCAGTGTTTCTCAAACAAGTGTCTCACAGCAGCCACCGAGCACACAGAGTAACGTTATAACATAATTTTCGAATCATTAAAATTTATCTAATATGATAAACAGAGCTGCGTTACCTCATACTCATTACCGGAAAAGCAGAAGCGGTGCCGGCATAATAAAAGTTCTGCTGCTCATGAGGCATGTGTTGCAATCGCTCCAGCGGCCTCGTTCAGCTCCACAACACTCGGTCCTGCTCTGCTTCATACTACAGTAACGCTAATAATCGCATCCATGAACGTGATTTCTGTCCGAGTCCTATCCCAATTCTTTTCCACCGGCCGTTGAGATGAAGTCCACATGTCCCAAGATTCTGTGCACAAACTTGGCGTCATCAAGACATTGTTTTGAATAGGCTTCTAGCGACCTCTAGTGGACATAAAAATATTACATATTGCACCTATAAATTATTTGGGGATATTGCAGCGCTTATAATAAATGATTTATATGTGCACATCATTATTTTATTTTATTTTAAAATCATGTGCCTTCATAATCTTTCACTTTCTTTGTGTTCAGCAGAACAAAGACATTCAAAGAGGTTTGGAACTTCTTGAGGGGGAGTAAATTATGATAGAATTGTCATTTTTGGGTGAACAATCCCTTTAAGCTTTTCTTTCAAAGCTTTAAGATCATGTTTCTTTCTGTGGTCATTACAAGTAAGATAATAAAATGCAGGATTGCACTTGCCACACTGTAAAAAATAATTGAATGAAGACGATTGATTTAATCAACAGAAACTCAAAATATTATGTTATCTGAACCACGTTAATTATTGAAGTTGATTTGACAAAAGAAAAAATGTGGAGATAACAAATCATGAAAATAATTTTTACAGTGCACTAGGTGGTCCTAGCTTTATAGCATTGAGGCAGCACTAACTTTGTTCCACAAAATGTAGAATCTATTTATTTTATCAACTTTCAAAACATTTTTGCACTTTACTTTTTTTTTCTTTTTTTTTTTTTGTTATTGATAAATTCAACATAGTCAATATAGACATTGAAAATTGTAAATTGTTTGTTTTAAATTATTTATGGCATAATGTAATTTACAGTAAACAGGGATCTGGAGGGATTAGCCCTCTTGTTTTACTGACAGAACAAGAAAAGCTTCAAAATTCTGCCACAGGATTTTGAAATTATTTTATTTTATTTAAAAAAAAATGTCTCATGCTTATAGAGAGCATGCTAAGTTTGATCAACACGATTCTTTGGGGCTTTAGATCATTAATAAACCAATCTTGATTCAAAGCAGCTAATGCTTAAAGTTTGCTTTTCACTGAAGTACAGTTTCTGCTGGGATATAATAAGTCAGAGAAATATCCCTCTGAAGGACTTCTTTAGCTTGCTTCTCATCAGGGAATGGTTCATCAGAAGTTTTCAACAAGGTCCATACAAATCTCCAGTTGCCACAGTACTACATACAGAGCCTTTAATGATCGCTGCTTTGGGGGAAGAGTGCAGATGGGAAGATAGTTTAACTTTGCTCCCTTTATATTTGTATTTTTGAAGACATCACTGTAGACTTCGCTTAATCTAAAAGTACATCAAAGCTTCTAATGCAGCTTGTGCTAAACATTTGTCTGGTCCTTATTACCAATGTATGTTATGCCCGTGGGACACTGAAGAGTCTAAAAGGAAAAACAAACATGCGCCTTTAGCTCACAAATAACTGTTTATGCTGGTACAAATGAGCATTCTGTGTAAACAAATACTCTCTAATGCTAAAATTACATTTTTTGGTGCCTTGTGACTTTGTGTAAATGATCAATAACAATGGTTTATCTCAGATCAAAAGATTTCTGTCAGGTGTAACGATGAACTTTATGTCAATAAATAAATGGAACCAGTTTCCAACTTATTAATGACACTCTGCTTTTATGAGCACAGAACAGAAATGCTTCGCAAGTGGGTCCCGGTCCAAGGTGGAAACACCTCTTCAGAGACGCTGCATTTTGCTTGCTTGATCTCTCCGAGTATATTCCAACCCATCTCTCGCATGCTGTAAAAGCAGATCTCCAAACCCGCTGAGAACCGGGTGAGTTCTGAAGCCCGGGCTGGTGAATAATAGAACAAAGAGAGAATGAGCCTTCTGAGGTTCCACTGCTCTTCAGTACCCCTCTGTTGCGCGCAGGGGGGAAGAGGGTGGAAAGAGATCTGCCTTATCATAATAGAATGCACCGATGGGTTAAAAACAAATGCGAAAAAGACATAGGCTATTATTGTATTATGTTTGGGTTAGATAACAGATGCCCACACATACACTTCGGGGGTTGATGAGTAAAACTTCATCTGAGAGGATATTGTATGTATTCTTGAGTGTAGAAACAAAAGCGGTTTAGGGTTGGGTGAGATATTCGTGAACATTTTGCTGTCGATAGTGTGCTTCTTTTTATACAGGTTTCCAAAAGATATGTCATTAGTTTTGGTGACTTTAGGCTATACGTTCACACTGCATGCCTCAAATTATTGCTCAGATTAGATTTTTTTTTTATAGCTGTTCACAATGTTTTAAATGTGGCCAATATCAGATTCCAATGTGAACAGATCATGGTCCTGAACTGATCTGCATACACAAAAGAACAATAAAAGGAGTCACACAGCATAGAAGTAAACACAGAGGACATTAAACTAAGCGATTTTGTGTTTATTTATTGTGTGATCTGCTGCAGAACCCAGGAAATTTATGTTCAGGCGATTGGTCAGGATGTGAAAAAAGAGCAAAGTTTTTAAACATTTATGGCTTTCCTGTAGCTCAGTGGTTAGAGCATGGCACTAGCAATGCCAAGGTCATGGGTTCGATCCCAGGGATTGCACATACTCAGATACAAATGTGGAGTATAATGCAATGTAAGTCGCTTTGGATAAAAGCGTCTGCCAAATGTAATGATGTAAATGTTATGATGTTTTGCTTTAGATCCGTCACTGTTAAAGGCAGGAATACACCAAGCCGACGGTCGGCCGTCGGGCAGTTTTTCTTCCTCGACCGACTAAGTTTTCTCAGTGTGTTCTGCACCGTCGGCTGAAGTTGGTCCTCGGTGGCTTTTTTTTGGCCGATTTGACATGTTGAATGTTGTCGGGCCATCTGATCATTCTGATTGGCTGTTCATCTACTGCCGCCTGCTGGTACAGAAAGGCATTTCATCTCACGCAGGCGCAGAACGGACGTGCTACTTGGCCGTCGGCTGTCGAGCGTCGGTTTGGTGTGTCAGGCCATCTTTGGACCCAGACGCTGCCAACGTGAGCCAACCCCGCAGTCTGCATTTCGTCGCCACTTATTCGTCGGCGTCGGCTTGTTGTGTTCTGGCCTTAATAGAGTTCTGACACATCACTGTCCTTCACTAACTACGTTTTGCAACTGTCTTGATAACTTTGGTTATGCAAAATCCTGTGAGCACAGAATTGTGACGAATGTCGAACTAGAGGGGTGTAAATGTCGCACGAATTCCGATATGACTGTTCAGACTGAGGTCACATTGCAAAACATCAGACCTGTATTGGATTTAGGACCACATATGGAAGTGGCCCAAATCAGAATCGATTCCATGTGGTTTGTGCTGTTCACACTAGGGTTGTCAAAAGTAGCAGTACTTCAGTATCAAGTCGGTACTGAAATGTTAAAAATTTATGTTTCAACATTTCTCCTTAGCATTTTGAGCGCTGTTGAGCGGATTCTGACAAACTAAACACCTCTGATTGGCCATTGTGTTCACGCGCTCAACAGATATGACTGTGATTGGCTACAATGATCAGTGCTTCAAAAACATTTTAAATAGATCTGTGACGCTCTCTTTACAGAGCTCATACACAGATACACACCCGCTCCTGCTTTCAAATGCTCCCGTACGTTGATCATTTTAGCCAATCACAGACATATCTGTTGAGAGCATGAACGCAATGGCCAATCAGAGGTGTTTAGTTTGTCAGAATCCGCTCAACAGCGCTTGAAATGCTGGTATCGTCATGTTTTTAACATTTCAGTACCCACTTGGTACCGAAGTTCTGGTACTTTTGGCAACCCTAGTTTACACTGTCTTAAAAACAAAAAGATATGAGTCACATGAGCAAAACTATTGGATTTGGGCCACCTGCAGTCTGAACATAGTGTTAAGATGTAAATGCTTTTATAGCATCTCTAATTTCAACCTCAAAATGGTGTTAGGGTTGATAAGTTCAGTTTGTTTCTGTGAATCTGTTACCGTTCAAAAGATTGGGATTGGTTAGAAGTTGTTTTTCAGTGTTTTTGAATAAAGTCTCTTCTGCTCACCAAGGCTGCATTTATTTGATCAAAAATACAGCAAAAACAGTAATATTTTGAAATATTATTACAATTTCTATATTGTATATGTTTCTATATGTTAACTGTCACTGGCCCACCGGTGGGCCCATTTTCCACTGCATGATTAAAACAAGTATATCCTATACTTATCCTGATCTAATGTTGACATTCGAAAGCTTACAAACTCAAGATTCATCCTGTGAAAACCGTTTTGAAATCTGACCTTAAGTTACCATGAAAATGGTACTTTAAATTCTTTTAGCGAGCTCCTCCATTGTCAGGTTTTGTATTACAAAATTTATTAGAAGTACTTTTCAATAAAAACCTTTTCTAATCTTGACAAAACACATATCGTCAGAAAGGTCTGAGTCTCATGGTTCTATATCTGCCAACTGTTTTGTGATATTTGGACAAAAATATATAAATTTGTTACAGGAAAATGCATAAAAAAAAATCAATGGAATGTCAATGACACCTGGTGGCTATTTTTGGTACAGCGCCTAAACAAAATCTCATGGGAACTTCAATTTTTGTGATATCAACTTCAAATTTGGAACAAAAATTGGTTAGACATATGGCTTTGATTTTATAGTAGTTTTAGTGTAAAATTTATTTTGTAATATATTATATATATATATATATATATATTATATAAAATATTTTTGTATAAAATATTATAAAATATATTATATAAAATATTTTGCTGACTGTCTTCTTTAAAATGAGACCAAACTTGTGTCTATATTCTATTTTCATCTATATTTTCAAAAAGGGGGGTGACAATTAACAGGTTAAGATATATTAAAATACAATGTATTCCTGCACTGATAAAAGCTGTATTTTCAGCATCATTACTCCAGTCTTCAGTGTCACATGATCCTTCAGAAATCATTCTAATGTGAAGAAACATTTCTGATTATTATCAATGTTAAAAGGTTCTGCTGCTTAATGTTTTTGAGGAAATCACAATACATTGCGGTAAATATTGCAATTGATATAAATGAAACTTATTAAATTTAATTCTTCCTTGTGTTTATTTAGTGTTTATTTAAACTAACTTTTAACTGTATTTTACTTCAATTGGGGACAATGGTTGATTGGTTGAAACGATCATTCCTCTGAGAATCACAATTTTGAACAAATACATAAATATTGAGATATATTTTGTGACAAGGTTGGAAAAAAAAAAATCAAGATATAAGTTTTTTAAAAACTATATCACCCAGTCTTACTGCCATCTGATCACAGGATTTGCACCAAACGGCTGCATGAATAATGTTCCAAGATGGGACAGAGTTGTGTGGTCCCGTGGGGCACCCACTTACTTTTGAGCAGAGGAGCGAACAGACTCTTTGGTCATCACGTAGAGCGATTGAAGTCTTGGCAGCTTTGACACTTTTGCCCCGATGATTATACACTTCATTAGAGCTGTCAGTCATTTGGCTCTTGTGACAGAGCAGCACTACAGGGCCCCCTCAGGGCCTAATCAATGTAGCGTCCCAAGGAACATGCCATCGAACAGATAACAGGGAAAGACACACGCTGTACGCCCTACCCAAACGTGCCCAGATGGCTGTCATTGATCACAACGCTTCTCTATCTTTGTATATTTTAGAGCAAGCTATTGCTCAGTTTGGTTTTATTCAAAAACAACAATTCAACTATAGGGCTTTTAAAGGGACAGTTTGTCCAAACATTAAAAATCTGTCATTTACTCACCCTCATGTATTTCCAAACCTGTTTGAGGTTCTAGCTACAGTGGAACATTATTTGTTCATATGGGGTTCAAAACAATGTTGACCTTAATTTTATGGACAAAGACAGTTGTTCAAAATTTCTACTTTTGTGTTTCACTTTCAGTGCTTTGTTTTATGTTATTATTCACCTAACCTATAACCTAATCTTCTCTTTTTTTCCCCTCCGCATGTACAAATCACAAGAAGCATGAAAATAAATGGACAGATGGCCACCAATCACCAACCTGAGTCCCTGGAACAATAAGATATCCTCCATATTGTGTTTCGCAATGCAAATACATCAGGAAAAAAAAAAGGCTAAATATAACAAAACAAAATAGACTTTGAAGAAACGTTCTGCAGACAGAGTTCCTTTCAACAATATACAGAGCGAGTGTTTCTCAGTACTTTGTGTTATTCAGAGCATTCCTCTAAATATTTTGAGAGAGTGAATCGAGATGAAAAGAGCAGAAAACAATGAGGCCGCACCGTTGTTGTGGCGTCGGTAAGCCCTGGCTCGTCTTGCTTTTGTGTCTGCTCCAGGGGTCCCGAGGACACCCGCACTGGATCCAGCACAGACCACAGACGTGTTCCCAAGTATTTCTCCGGGTGGGTCCTACAATCAAATGTTTTGACGCAACCTCAGGTGGCATTTTTCTTATATTAACAATATATAACGTTACAAGTTTGGGTCAGTAAGATATTTTAATGTTTTTGAATTAAAGGGTTAGTTCACCCAAAAATTAAAATTCTGTCATTTATTACTTACCCTCATGCAGTTTCACACCCGAGACCTTTGTTCATCTTCAGAACACATTTTAGTTGAAATCCGATGGCTCCGTGAGGCCTTCATAGGGTAACGTTACATAAAGGTACTAAAAACATTAGTTAAATCAGTTCATGTGAGTACAGTGGTTCAATATTAATATTATAAAGCGACGAGAATATGTTTGGAGCGCCAAAAAACAAAATAACGACTTATTTAGTGATGGCCGATTTCAAAACACTGTTTCAGGAAGATTTGGAGCATAAATGAATCAGTGTGTCGAATCATGATTCAGATCGCGTGTCAAACTGCCAACGGCTGAAATCACGTGACTTTGGCGCTCCGAACAGCAGATTCGATACACTGATTAATTTGTGCTCCGATTCTTCATGAAGCAGTGTTTTGAAATCGGCCATCACTAAATAAGACGTTTTTTGTTTTGTTTTTGGCGCTCCAAAAATATTCTCGTCGCTTTATAATATTAATATTGAACCACTGTACTCACATAAACTGATTTAAATATGTTTTTAGTACCTTTATGGATCTTGAGAGAGGAAATGTCATTGCTCTCTATGGAGGCTTCACAGAGCCATCGGATTTCAACTAAATTATCTTAATTTGTGTTCCGAAGATTAATGAAGGTCTTACGGGTGTGGAACGGTGAGTAATAAATTACATTATTTTCATTTTTGGGTGAACTAACGTAAGTCTCTTCTGCTCACCAAGCATCCATTTATTTGGTATAAAATACAGTAATATTGTGAAATATTATTACAATTTAAAATAACTTTTTTATTTGAATATATTTTAAAACGTAATTTATTCCTGTGATCAAAGCTGAATTTTCAGCTCCATTACTCCAGTCTTCAGTGTCACATGATCCTTCAGAAATCATTCTATTATGATGATTTGTTTGAAAACGGTTTATATTTTTATGGAAACCTTATTTTAACGATTATTTGATTGATAGAACATTCAAAAGAACAGCATTTATTTGATATAGAAATATTTTATAACAGTATAATGTCTTTACTGTCACTTCTGATCAGTTTATTGCATCCATTCTGAATATAAATATTAAATTATTTAAAAAATAAAAACTCAATTAAAACTTACCCCAAACTTTTGACAGTAGTGTATATAGGTAAATATTGCTGCTTTTGAAATGAAAATCAGTAAACATCATTCTTCTTTGTGTTTATTTAATGTTAGAAAACATGCCTTGATTATTTTTATTTATTGCTCTTTTACTTTTTGCTCCAAACATTTTGTATGTTGAAATAGTGGTTATTCTGATTGGAACAAAAGATGCCATTTGAAGCTATTTTAAAAGTAAATACATAAATATAAGTTGTTTACAGATCACAACAGTGTTTCCTTTTTCTCCTAGTCAAACATTTTGACTACGTTTTCATGACCCAACTTTCCTTTTGAATTTTTTTTTCTCACATAGCGCTTCTTAAAGGGTTAGTTCACCCAAAAATGAAATTTCTGTCATAATTCAATCACCCTTTTGTTGTCCCAAATCAGTAAGACATTCGTTCATCTTTGGAACACAAATTAAGATATTTTTGATGAAATCCAAGGGTATCTGATCCAACTATTGGCAGCAACGTCATTGCACCTTTTGAGGTCCAGAAATGTAGTAAAGTCATCATTAAAATAGTTAATGTCACTACAGTGGTTCAACCTTAATGTTATGAAGCGATGAGAACACTTTTTGTGCACAAAAACAAAACAAAAAGAATGACTTTATTCAAAAAATTCGAACTTTCGTCATACGCAGTTGACGTAGTGAACGCAGTTCAGTGCTTCTGTGTTTACGTCCTCTCTGGACCTCAAAAAGTGCAATGACGTTGCTGCCTTTGTGTGGTTCAGAAACCTTCGGATTTCATCAAAAAGATCTTAATTTGTGTTCCGAAGATGAACGAAGCTCTTACAGGTTTGGAACGACATGAGGGTGAGAAATTAATGACAGAAATTTAACTAACCCTTTCTTATAATATTGTTCCAAAGCAGCTAAACAATGACTAGAACACACCAGTAAGACACCAAACTAGTGACCCTGGCTCAGGAAAAGATGTTTGAACTTTTGACCCGATATCTATACTCACAGATACAGGTTGAAAGTAATGCATCATCCCCTGGTTCCAGCCCAGTTATGTTTGAAGCTGATGCCACAGTTGCTTCAGAGAGGGGGGTGGGGATCTGATAAGAGTTCACGGCTCTACCTGTGGGATGATATTCCATTCATCTCTTATTTATAAATCATAGGAATCATCGAGATTGAGCTCAGGTGATATAGTCAGCCATGGGAGGAAAGAAATATCATTTATGTGCCAAGTAGTTTGGCCAAATATTTTGATCATGCTGAAAACTATTCAATGGTTTCGATTGGTTGGAGATGTTGGGGTGAATATCGTATCAAATATGACTTGTAGTATTGATGACATGGACTTTTCTGTTGCATTTATAGGGATAGTCCACCCAATAATGAAAAATTGTTTACTCACCCTCATGTCATTCCAAACCTTTATGATTTTCCTTCTTTTGTGGAATATAAAAGCAGACATTTTGAAGAATGTTGGTTCCCATTGACTTCCATTGAAAATACAATTAGAACTAAAACCGTTTGGTTACAAACATCCTTCTTTTCTGTTCCACAGAAGAAAGAAAGAGATACAGATTTGGAACGGCATGAGGGTGAGTAAACAATTTTTCATTATTGGGTGGACTATCACTTTAAAGCAATAAAAAAGACATTTAAATACATTAAATATGTTGTGAGGTCAACAAGTCATTTTAAACCTCTCAGTCAGAGCTTGTTTTTTTGTTTTTTTTTTTTAGGGAAATGCATGCAAATGATGAATTCAAGCTTGATACATGATACATGCTTGTTCATGTAAGTACATTCAAGTAGTTTATTTGTCATTTGCTCAGTTTACGCATGTACACAGGGCATTGAAAAGACAGAAACAAGTGCAGTGCAATAATAGTGCAGGAAAATTAAGCATATTATAGACTTTTTCAAAAAAGCAGATTCATTGTAACATGATTAATTTGATCCGTTTTAGGTGCTACTCCACAGTCTTCCACTTGAGGGCGCTGTGCATTGAGATGGAACAGGGAACAAAGAACGGTGAGTCAGACGCCTGTTGTATTTCAGGTCACATTTCCCTCAGAGAATCATTTATTATGAAGCTCTATAGATTTATAAAACATCTCATTTAACAAAAAATAAGTCAACTTTAGATGACAAAAAGCATAAAACAACACAGAAAATGACTTCCCAAACATCACATGCTCACATCTCTAGGCCTGGATTAGGAGGTAAAGACCTTAGTGAATGTTCACTGTGTGGCCGAGATTATACTCCCTCATAATGGAGTTAAATACTGCAGTCAGCAGATGACACCGCGTAGGGCTCAGTATGTTGTACACAGTGGCTTTGGAGCGGCAAGTGTGAATAGAGGGACAGATTTAATGCCCCAGCTCGGGGTGGATTAGCCCGCTAAACTGCAGCCTTCGTCCTGTAGTCTCAGCAAACTCTTGGGGGGTGATAACCACAGACGGCGCAGACGGTGAAAAAGGGTCTCACATACATCCCATATGAAATAGGATTATCTCCCTTCTTCCACCACCAACCCTTCTCATATTCCACATGCCCCTTGCCTTTCTTTTGTCCTGTAGTTTGATGCAAGGGAGGAAGCATCTTCGTTTGCCTTTTAAAAACCGCAGACGTGTGCCGGAAAGATGGAAATGTCGGCCTGGTTTATGGTCAGTGTTGGGGGCTTGATGTGGTGAAGGTAATCCAGGGTGATCTGGTCTAATCTGTCACAGATACACAAGTGAATGACGGTGACCACCGAGTTGGAGTCTGAAAAAGGAAGAGGAGCTGAAAACTGGATTATGGCGGTACATTGGCGTAAACCGGCCTGGCTTATCTCTTAAATGCTCCAAAAAGCCCAGTTTGGCTTCTGTGCAGGCAGGACTGTCTGTGTGTATGTGGAGGAAAAGGCACTGGGGAGCAAAATGGAAAGTTTCAGGCATCCAAGATAATCTTTGAGGCCAATGCGACAACATTTCACTTCAATATGTGCTGTAAAAACTAATTATGGTATCATTCAGGGAGGGATCATTCTCCATGGATAGTTTCCACTTGAGCAGTGACTGACTGCTAGAGTGTGGCTAGTAATGCGCTTCCACCGCACTTGCTGCCTAAACCCAATTATGGTGATTTTATACATGATTAGTGAATAGTGAGCTAGACATGAAAATATGACTAATTGATGGTTATTTCGAGAATATGAATGTCTGTCTCTGGCTAATCTGAGCACAGTCATAAACGTGTAGCCACAGGCCTTCACGTCTGCATGCCTGTACATACAATGAACTACACGTGCACTGCAAAAATAATATTCTTCATGAGTTGTTTTGCCTATTTGCCAAAAATACAGTAAAATTGTGAAATATTTTTACAATTTAATATAACTGTTTTCTAATTTAATATATTTTAAAATTCAATTTATTCCTGTGATCAAATGTGAATTTTCAGCATTATTATTCTAGTCTTCAGTGTCACATGATCCTTCAGAAATCATTCTAATATGATGATTTGCTGCTGAAGAAACATTTATTATTATTATTATTATTATTATTATTATCAATGTTTAAAACAGTTGTGCTGCTTATTTTATTTTGTTTTAATGTTTGTTGGTGCGCCTAGATAGCCATAACAACATTGCATCAGCCAATAGAGTGAGTTTGGGGTGTGGCTATCTGTTTATCTGACCAATGGCAGATGAGGGAGCACTCTAAAAAAAACAATGTATTGTGTTAATATGAAGGAATTTTTCATATTGTTTTTTACATATGTTTTACCTATATTTTGAATTGTGCATTAGAGTATATTGTGTTTTAGAGTTAAAGAAAATGTCCATAAACTGTTAATGGTGTTGACAGTGGCAAATCAGAGGCATTTAAAGTAGTCTGTAAGTCTATCAATAATAAGAATCATTCTTAAGAACTGAGATTTAACCAGCATAATCCTTTTCTGTTTTCCTACTGATTTATCTTCTTACAGTCAGTGAAAATCTCTGGGAACAACAATCATTATTTTTGACATTTGGTGCACGTCATTTACTTGATTATTTCACCCCATTCCCATTTTGAGCTATGAATGTTCTTCTGAGAACACAAACACAAAGAACCACATTTAAAAACATTCAGTGACAACAAGCGTTCTTGCACAGCCGTGCACTTTGCGTTCCAGGACTCCCAAACTCCTTACAATTACTCGTGTCTCCTCCAATCTGGCCTCGAGACCTTGCGGATTTCGATCTGTGCACTTACAATGACTCTGGCAAGCATAAACAAACAGTCAGAGCTACTCACGCACACTTACAAGCACGGGCTCCCACATCCCTAACCACAATCCACAGGGTGGAGGACCCGAAACACACAGAGAAAGATTCACAGACTGTGTGGATGCTCTAATGTTTATGTTTTGTAGATTAGCAATGATGAAAGAATTCCTTTTCATGTCTGGACTCGAAGAACCCTCGTACACACACCCCGCCCGAGCGCCACACACACACACACGCGCTCCCAACTGCCTTCGCCAAGCGAGACCTCCCCGATGAACACGGATCTCCTCTCCTGCCATGATGGACTATCGGTTCTGGTGGTCATGGTCTTTGATATGTCACCCTCATCCTTTGTGACATCTTCTCATCAATGCTTATACTAGTTCATGTGAAAGGCTTCTATTGTTCCCCAGCAGCGTGACTGTGGTCTCTCTTGCTCTCTTTCTCTCTCTTTGAGCCATATGTTTGGCCTGATTTTCCCTTTCCCCATTTTTTTTTTCTTTGTGGTGACTGGGATTATGATGTGATTTATTCATGTTGGGGTTCCCATGCCAGGAGCCTCCTCTATCTCCCTACTTCCCTTATGAAAATAACAGCACCTGCATATGTTGTGTTTCGGATGCTGGTGTGCCCACCAAGCTTTTTAACTAGCTTGACCAGCAAAACTTCCTTGGGAAACCAACTTCACCACAAACACCATCCTGGTCAGCCATCTGAAAGTCTCTCGGATGAATAGTATGGCTATGACCAGCTAAACCAGCACTGAGTAATAGAGCTGCACAATTCATCGGAAAAATAATCGCTGCTGCAACAAAATTAATTGTTGATGGTGTTGACAGTGGCAAGCCAGAGGCATTTAAATTAGTCTATCAATAATGAAATCCATTCTTAAGAACTGCCAAATCCACAGATGTGTGTTTTATGAGTCATGGTGGGAATTGAAAAGTTTTGAAAAGTCACCTTAAAATGAACATTCTGTCATTATTTACTCACCCTCATGTTGTTCTGAAGCTGTATGCATTTCTTTCTTCTGTAGAACACAAAGGAAGATATTTAGAATAATATTTTTGTCCATATAATGAGATCCAAAAGAATAATAGTGTTATTTATATACTATTATAGTATTTATTAATAAATAATAATTAGATTTTATTTTTATATTTTAGTTTACATTTACATTTAGTTTTGTGACATGCATTTGTCATTTTTATTTATTTATGTATTTATTTATGTTTAATTTAATTTACTTCAACTTCAAATTATTTATTTTCAGTACTTGCCAAGACATGCATTTGTCATTTTTATTTATTTATGTATTTCTATTTAGGTTTAATTTAATTTACTTCAACTTCAAATTACTTATTTCAGTACTTGCCAAGGCAACATTTCTAATTTTAGGTTTTAAGGTTTAAGATTTCATGTAATTTTTATATTTTAAATTATATCACTTTTATTTCAGTTGCAGAAAAGAGATATTTTTAACATCTGTAACACATTAACTAATGTTAATGAGACCTTATTGTAAAGGTGCCCAAGAATGCTTTTTCACAAGATGTAATATAAGTCTAAGGTGTCCCCTGAATGTGTCTGTGAAGTTTCAGCTCAAAATACCCCATAGATTTTAGAACTGCCTATTTTGGGGCATCATTAACTATACACTGATTTTGGCAGCCCGCCGCCCCTTTAATTCGCCTGCTCCCTGCCACACGAGCTCTCGACTATATTACAGTGCATTTACAAAGTTCACACAGCTAATATAACCCTCAAATGGATCTTTACAAGATGTTCGTCATGCATGCTTCGAATTAAGTGAGTTTAGTATTTATTTTGATGTTTACGTTTGATTCTGTATGAGTTTGAGGCTATGATCTGTGGCTAACGGCTAATGCTACACTGTTGGAGAGATTTATAAAGAATGAAGTTGTGTTTATGAATTATACAGACTGCAAATGTTTAAAAATGAAAATAGCGACGGCTCTTGTCTCCATGAATACAGTATGAAACGTGTAACTTTAACCACATTTAACAGTACATTAGCAACATGCTAATGAAACATTTAGAAAGACAATTTACAAATATCACTAAAAATATCATGCTATCATGGATCATGTCAGTTATTATTGCTCCATCTGCCATTTTTTGCTATTGTTCTTGCTGGCTTACCTTGTCTGTGCACAGATCCAGACATTAATACTGCCTTTCCTTGTCTAATGCCTTGAACATGGGCTGGCATATATGCAAATATTGGGGTCATACATATTAATGATCCCGACTGTTACGTAACAGTCGGTGTTATGTTGAGATCCGCATGTTTTCCGGAAGTCTTTTAAACAAATGAGATTTACATAAGAAGGAGGAAACAATGGGGTTTGAGACTCACTGTATGTCTTTTCCATGTACTGAACTCTTGTTATTCAACTATGCCGAGGTAAATTCAAATTTTGATTCTAGGGCACCTTTAATGCATTAACTAACATCAGGGTTGCCAGGTTTTCACAACAAAACCCACCCAATTGCTACTTAAAACTAGCCCAAAACTAACCCAATCCAATGTGATCTCATGAGAATACGTGTGTATTTTTACGTAAAGTGTGGTTCTAACATAGTAAATTTACTTACATTTTCATACACACAAAAACGTACAATATTGACATATTTATAGTACTAAAACGTAAAAATACTTGCATATGAACAGCAATAAAATGTAAATCATTTACGTATCCAAGTGTGAATGTGTATGAATTCCCATATATTCATATTAAAATTGTGGCATTAATGTTTTAAATCTGTTGTATTCAATTGTCATATCAATACATGTTTTAGTCAAATTTATTGAATGCAGTTTACTCATCTACTCAATGTGAAATAACATTTCTGTTTGTGACTTGTGCCGCAAACTTGTTTTAGAGGATTACATAACGTTAAACAAGACTACACTTTGAAACCTTAAAATGAATACAATTTTTGTAATTGTTTAACCATTTTGTAATATTTAGTTTGTTTGCTGTGCGACACAGAAGGCGTTTTCTCCTATGCAGCGACTGACAATACAACCATAAGATACACCAAAACACAACATAAATTCACAAATCACATCAATTTTCTTTGTTCGTTGTACTCCAAAACTTTAGAATCTATATGTTTGTAAGGAACAGATCCAAATTTAGCCCTTTATCCGGCAATCTTTATCTTCATTCTCAGCAGTGACCGTCACAGTCAAAGCCTGCGCTCGTTATGATTCAAATTTGAAAGTTGCGCCCTGGAGAAGCGTTCAAGTACCCTGCAGGATTGGGATGGTGTTTAGGGATCTTACATTTATATACAAAACGATAAAAGGGAAATTATACATGGATCTTTATAACATGAAAGATTCACAAATATTTTACGTGTTTTCACTGTAAAAACATAAGTATTTAACATTTCAGCACATTTGTAAATGTACAAAAATGTATGTTTTATGTCTTTGAAAGTACGTATTAATACCGACATATTAACAATGAGACCAGGCTGCCCAATCGCATTTCAGTGGGGTCCCCCGGTTAAAATTGCGTTCCGGGGGTAAAATTCGCTTTTAGGCGGGGTTCCCCTAGTAAAATTTGCATTCAGGCTAAATATGTTTTTTGGGGTCACTTCAACCCACGGATGTGAAAATCAACATGCTGCAACAGTGTTAAATTGGTAGCCCACTTGGCAACACTACTAACATATAGCATTTATTAACCTTTCTTAATATTATGTTCATGTTAATTCATTACCTAATGTTAAAGGCTCTCTAAGCGATTCTGAGCGGAGTAACTTCCTGTTGACGTTCGAAGTGTTGTCAAACAAAACAGAGGCTAGCTAGACCCTCCCTCCTACTCCTCCTGGCCCTCCCCTCCGTGCTTCCTGAAACAGTCATGAACGCGCATTTAAAATGTAAGTAGCTTGCGTATTCACGCTTCATGTCGGTTATTGGCTGGAGCAGGTTTATTATGTTAAGTGGTCCAGGCTGCACCCGTTTGTTTTTGTTACCGTTTTCGGAGCTTGTGGCGGCTACAGAGACCGCGTTTTTTTTACAGTGTGTTCAGGGGACAGGCAGCTAGCGGATAGTGAGGAGATGTTTGCTGTATGTGACAAAAAAATGTTTTGGCCTTAAAAATGTGTGACTTCGCCTAGAGCACCTTTAACAGTTTGAGATTGACATTAACTAAGATTAATAAATGCTGTAGAAGACGTATTGTTGGATCTTAGTTCATGTTAACTTATGTTAACAAATAAAACCGCATTGTAAAGTGATACCATATCTTCTTTTGTGGTCCACAGAAGAAATAAAGTCATATGGGTTTTTATATTTTTGGTTAAACTATCCCTTTAAGAAACCTCACCTGATATCTTTGGAACCAAATCAAAAGGAATTGGCTGTAATTCAGAATTATGTTAGAATCGATAGATGTGGTGCCATGTAGCACCAATGTAGACCACGTAACACCCAATAAACACTGCAAATCTAGAACAAGGTGTTGATGATAAAGCGTGAATAAAAGATTTATTGTGCAGCGCAGACCGCGTTGTTTATTAAAATGGGATGGAAGTGTTTTGGTATTGTCGCATTGCTCAATTTCTTTGTGTAATTAATTCAAAACATTTTTTTTTATGCTGGCAAGAGGACTAATGTGAGCTTTGTCAGTGTCTTGATTTACTGCACAAAATAGTGATAAATAAATTCAGCAACACAGTTCCCAGCTTGTTTAAGATGTGTAGCCTATACCCTATGGCATGGAGTTTTCCCACACAAAATAAGAATTTTAGCTCCCATTTTCATAAATAAAAATTAATATTAATAATTATATATTAATTAATTATTAATTGTTTCCTAAATATTATAATATCAATGGTAACACTTTACATTAAGGTTCATTAGTTAACATTAGTTAGCTAGTTAACATGAACTAATAAGGATCTGCACTTATACAGAATTTATTAATCTTCGTTAATGTTAATTTCAATACATTATTAAAATCTTGTTAACATTAGTTAATGCACTGTGAACTAACATGAACAAACAATGAGCAACTGTATTTTCATTAACTAACGTTAATGAAGATTAGTAAATACAGTAACAAATGTATTGCTCCTGGTTAGTTCATGTTAGTTAATACATTAACTAATGTTTAACTAATGAACCTTATTGGGAAGTGTCACCATATTAATAATAATTAATTAAATGTGCAATATCATGGAAAATGTTTGCTCTAATAGATTGCCATTTGAATATATTGAACCCATTGTAGAAATACCATGTCACAAAGTTCAAATCATCTCAAACTGGTTTCTTGAACATGACAGAGAGTTCACTATACTGAAATAACCTCCACAGTTAGCATATCTCAAGCCAACAGGGCACTTTTGGGATGTGATGGAATGGGAGATTCACATCATGGATATACAGCCGACTAAAATCGCACAAAATCTCACATCTGAGGAATGTTTCCAGGAACCTGTTGAATCTGTTCCATGAATAATTAAGACAGTTCTGAAGGCAAGAAAAGGGGTCCAACTCGATACTAGCAAAGTGGACCTAATAAACTGGCCAGTAAACTTTTCAATCCCGAGTTGAGGTTCTGTATTGCTTAATGGAGACTGAAGGCGGCTCACCATGTGATTCAATTTTTCCCTCGTTCTCTCCATGATGGTGGATTTGGATTAGGGAATCCTATGGTTGAAGGAGGGACAAGCTCAGGCAATTTGTTTCTCATTATTTTAATATAAGGGTGACTTCTTCCAAACAAAACAGGATTGCTGGCAGCTCAGCAGGCCTCTGGTCAGTGCCTGCAAAGTGAAGATCTGAAGACTCCTCTCTCCAACTCTGAGTCATATTTAAACGGTAAGATAAGTTGCGAAAGACACTGAACATTAATCATTAAACGTTAGATCCTTAGGGCATCTATAAATCACTCAGAGCCCTTTCACCTCCCATTAGCATGCGGATCTAGCCAAGACGTAAATTTCTACACTGATCAGATGTTATTGTTTTCTTTGAATGCAGTGTAATGAGGCAGTAACAAATGACACAAGGATGCAAGTTTGTTCCTCTAGATATATGTTGTTGAGTGAGCCATTTCTTTCTCGTTTTTTTTTTTTCTTTTTGAAAGTGTTAATATTCTGAATTTTTAAATAAGGTTTGTATTCTGAGAGCAACTTCTTGAAGACAGTCGGGCAGCATAACCAAACCCAACTAAATGAAACACTGATCAGCATAATAGTGACCCAACATTTTCAATAAAACATTGACACCTAAACCTCTGTTACTTCTCAAAAAGAACTGTAGACACTGTAGACAAATTACAGAAATAAAGCCAGTCTGCGTTGTAATAAGAGAGATTTAATGTCTTTTCAGTTGATTTCGGTGGCTGTCAGTCAGTTGTAGTTCTTGTGTTTCTCTTTCCTTCAGTGATTCTGCTCGTTATCATCAGGTGTCTTCAATAATTAATCAATCATCATTCAATTGATCACGTATCTAATTAACTCTTAACACTGCTTCAGTGTTACTCTTAACACCCTGCTGTGTTCCCATGTGAACACTGAGTGTTGTTAATTTAACGCCGAGGATTTTGCTGTGATTAATGTATATTTTTGAATAATCCAGTGAATTAAATATTTAACAAATTAAAAGTACTCAATCTCGTTATTATTGTCTTTTTATTTAGAATTTAGAAATAGAAACCAGTTATTTTAAATAATCGGAATAATCATTAACCTTTTTTTTTTGATGAAATAAAAGCAGTCTTGGTGAGCATAAGAGACTATTTTTAAACTTAAAAAATGTAATATAATATTATTAGATAAGTATTTTGACACCTAAACTTCTAAACTTCTTCTAATAAAATTCTCCTTGTGATATCCTTAATATCATGACTCATCATGAGCAAAATCTCTATCGTCACATGGTATATATGGTCATACTGCCCAGCCCAGGGGTCATATGTCGGAGACTGTTTCAGCCAGACTCCATGTCATTTTCTTAAGTATTATCTGTCTGGGTTCATCTTTGTAGTGGGCGCCTCATGTCTTTGTCAGTAGGTGTATCGAGGCTTGTTTGCAGAGAAAATCATCTCACCATTTGCGCTTAGACTCTACCTGCCAACAGAAGCCAGGACGAGAAGCCCACCTCCCTCGGGCATGAATTGGGAGTTCTTATCTCTTGGATAGGCTGTGATTGAAGCCTTACTTCAGCCAATGTAGGAGGGATGATCTCCATACTCCAGGCCTAGAGGGTTGCGACCGTTCGGCTGCGGTCTGTGATATATGAGCTCCACCAGGTGCTGACACTCAGCCTGAAGCAGAAGTGCAGGGGTTATTTACATGTAGCGCAACTTTACCATGAGCGCAGTGATTCACACCCGTGGAATGACATCAGTGGATTACTAAGCCTCTTTGAATCTCTTGTCTGCTTGTGTAAAGATGAAATCTATCTATCTATCTATCTATCTATCTATCTATCTATCTATCTATCTATCTATCTATCTATCTATCTATCTATCTATCTATCTATCTATCTATCTATCTATCTATCTATCTATCTATCTATCTATCTATCTATCTATCTATCTATATCTACACTCAAAAAAATGCTGGGTTAAAAACAACCCAAGTTGGGTTGAAAATGGACAAACCCAGCAATTGGGTTGTTTTAACCCAGCGGTAGGGTTAAATGTTTGCCCAACCTGCTGTGTAGTTTTATTTGACTCAACTATTGTTTAAAAATGACTGTATTGCTTAATTAAAATTAACCCAAAGTATGTTGGAAATTAACATTTATTAATATTCAATGAATAATTATTAAACAATAAACATTTATTAAATTGCTTATTAATACATTTATATTAATAAACGATTAAACTATTAAATTTATATTAATAAAATATTAAAGCTTATTAATAAACATTAACCTTTTGTCTATTATTGTTGCCTCTAATTGCATCTGGTTTTTAATTTCCCAACTATTTTGGGTTCATTTTAAGCTAGCCATATGGCAATTTTTAAACAATAGTTGGTTTAAATAAAACTACCCAGCAGGTTGGGCAAACATTTAACCCTACCGCTGGGTTAAAACAACCCAATCGCTGGCTTTGTCCATTTTCAACCCAACTTGGGTTGTTTTTAACCCAGCATTTTTTAGAATCTATCTATCTATCTATCTATCTATCTATCTATCTATCTATCTATCTATCTATCTATCTATCTATCTATCTATCTATCTATCTATCTATCTATCTATCTATCTATCTATCTATCTATCTATCTATCTATCTATCTATCTATCTATCTATCTTCTTCATACCCTTTCTATCATAGGTTTCACAAATAATCTTAAAAGCACAATATGTAAGTTTTTTGAATTAAAATATCCAAAAACCACTAGAACAATAGTATATATTTTGTTGACTTATATTATCCCAATGGTTCCAAGAATGTTTAAATCCAAAGAAAAAAACAATTTTAATCAGGACATGGACCATGTCCATGCGTCTCCTATCAATGACATCATACCTGTGTTACCCTCGATTTCCTTTTATTTTGTAGAAACCAAGGAAACTTTACTTTAATATACACTTTGATATATTATGTGTTTTATTAGACAGGTGAGCGATTATTTGGATACATTCATTGACAGAAAACTAATCATGTTGTATAGCTCAACACAGTAAGTCTTATTGTTTAAATCTCGTTTTCTTGATTTTCTTGTTTTACCAAGCCTAATATTGATCATAATTACACATACAATAATATAATCACATAATTTATACTGCACTGTGCAATAAGTGTCTCATAGTACCCACTGAGCGAAAGCAGAGTAGCACTATAACAACTTTCAACACACAAATGTATCACAGCACTCGCCCTGCTCTACTTCATACTACAGTAATGTTAAGAATTTTATCCATGAACATGATTTTTGTCCGAGTCCCATTCCGATTCTTTTCCACCGGCTGTAGACATGAAGACAACACCTTCCATTATTCCGCGAAATCAAGACATCAGGCTACGACATTGTGTTGAATAAGTGACCTCTAGCGGCGAAAACTTACATATTGTACCTTTAACACATTTTTTTTTTTGGTAAAATTGAAATGTATTTAATTTAATAATTTACTTTAAAATTTCCTTAAAGCCTCTTTATACCCAATTGTGAATTATTAGCATGAAAAACATATATGACAAGATTTAGGTGATGAAACTATTTATTTCTATAAACTTTTATTTCTATAAAATTTCTGAAAACCTTATAGGCTAAATTTCTTCAAACATAATTTTTGATTCAATAAGTCATTTGTAATTAAACAGTTAGAATTTGTATGCATTTTTTTTAAAAAAATTTTGTGTATCTTGTGTCATTTAGTCTAGAAAAGGTGTGATCTTTCTGCTCACATCTGCAATTTCAATTCTTTGAATCATATGCATCTTTCAGACAAAGCGGAAAAGATGAATTCCACACGACGGCAGCTGTGTCTTGGATCAGTAGAAAGAGACCTAGACAGCTCCAACATAGGCAAGCGAATCTGTTTTTCTTTCAGTGTCGTCCCTGATGTCTTCCTGTGCATAAGGGCCCTCATGGTCCTGCCGTTGACCCCTCCGTGTGTTCCTGTCCAGGAGCTGAACCGTGGCCTGAGTGCCCTTATCTGGTCAAACTGGGCGGCGGGGGAGTCTTTGAAGCCACACTCATGTAGCGATGTAATCAGGGTAGGGTCTCTGCCCCATCATCCACAGCAGCATCCTCTCGGAAGCCCTTTCCGACAGCCTCGCTGAACACGTTTTACTGTAGAAGAGGCCGGGGAATCGCACCGGACGATCGCGACAAGGTCACGTCGCGCTTTTCTACCTCTAGTTTTGAGAAATATTTTGTTAATCTTTTCCTGATAACCTGGTCAACCAAACTCCAGGGATCCAATCATGAATTTTCCAGCCTTGACCGAAAAATAAATAAATAGCATAATCTAACAAGCAATATGATATCAAAACAACTGCCTTGAGAATTTTTGGACTGGTTTTGCAGAAGTGAGAATAGAGTATGATAATGATAATGTACAGTCAGATGGTCATTAAAATGACCGGATCTTGTATCACACTGAAGGGTGTGATCAGCTCAATATTATACAACTTCAAAATAAATAAATACATGAAAATGAAATATTGATTTGAGTTGCAATGAAAGAAAGAGACAGCGTTGTGATAGGAGATATGATAACAACAGTTAAACATTAGTGTGATTTAAAAGTGTAATTTACCGGCCTGGAATGTTGTGGAAATTAAAAATGTCATTGGAATTATTATAGTATTTCTATTGTCTATTCTATCAAGTTATGCTCCATTCTAAAGTGTTTCTTCAACTTGAAATACTGTCTTTTTTTTTTTGACAAATTAAATATTCTGCGATTTATTCAGCAAAGATGCATTAAATTGATCAACCCTGTCAGTAAAGACATTTATATTGTTACAAAGTTTTTCAAATAATCAGGTATCACAAAAATATGAAGCAGCACATCTGTTTTCAACATTAATAATGATAATAAATGTTTTTTGAGCATCAAATCATATTAGAATGATTTCTGAATGATCATGTGACACTGAAGACTAGTAATGATGCTGAAAATTCAGCTATTTTGACAGTTATTTTCACTTGTAATAGTTTTTCACTATATTACAGTTTTTACTGTATTTTCAATCAAATAAATGCAGCCTCGATGAACATAAGAGTTCATTTTAGTTCAGAATGTTTGTGAAGTTTAGAACTCTGTGATTGACCATTCAGAATCAAGCATTCTAGAGACCTGTGTAATAAATTATTAAATATTTCATATAAATAACCAATTTTAAACCTGTAAACAAGACTGCACATGACTGTCAGTCCAAGAAAATTCATTTTAAACCAGCCTGGATTAATGAATTTGATGTACAACCGTGTATTTTGAATGGCTTTTGGATCATTTATAGTTTATATAATTTTGATAATTAGTAAATAAAGAAAAGTCGATGCACTTTTGTGTTCCGAATTGGGCTTCACACCATCTCTTTGCAAATTTTTTTTCCCTCAGTCGCAGTGCCTTCGTTCTTCATTTTCTCTGTCTGTGCTCTTTGAAGTGCCTGTTTTAATTTGGAATCTAATGGAATCTGTGGTAGGATGTCTATCAGCTGTGTGATCAGAGATCCCATGGTGCAGTGCGGCATGCCCCCGCACTCCAGTGAGTGGGAGCGCAGATAGCCGTGAAACAATAACAGTGCCCACAGGGCCTTCTATATATTCATTTCCAATGCAGATTGCGCCAGCCTCAGCGCCATCAGGTTGTTTTAATATTAGCTGTACAAAAGCAGTTAACCTTTTCATTCTCCTCCACAGCATTACAAGAGGAGCTTTTACCATCACAGAATCATTTGAAATGTCCACTGGGAGGTCAGTTATCCCTCTTATCCGACCGCAACATGCATTAGCGTCACAAGTAGCCTAACTCATTCTGGCTGAGTGTTGAGATGTTTGGGAAGATCAGACTTGATGGCCTGTTTCTGCTGTCAGTAAATCAAAGCAGGTGGTTTCCTTTCCTCTGAGATGTCTGCACCTAGAGGTGTGCTCGGGGCCGAACAGGTAATGAAGGAGCGATGATAAAAGTCAGGTTGTAAATCAATTCTCCAACTCTATCAAAGGCATATTTCATGCGTGTGTCTAGCATTTAACTAGCAGTGAGGTCATAAAAAAGATTTCCATCTGTATGGAAACTACACAGGATATACGTTGTGCGCTCTTAGCCATATATTAATACAGTATTCAAAGACATAGGAAATCATGTTCAGACAGAAGGGTGGAGGGGAAACCCCATAAGCGCTTTAAGTGTGTCGGCCCTTTTCAAAAAGAGCTCACTAATTGTTTTTAGCAACTTATTTGCATGGAACAACTTTAGATTTTGTTATATTTGTATTTACTTGAGAAGCTAAATGATTTAAGATATGAAGTCCTGTTTTATGATAATTAGTTTTTTCTTAAAACGAGAAAAAAATAGCTGCTAGCAGTGTAAGAAAAATAATCTTGCTTTTATGGAAGCTTTTTTCAACCACAGAATTTGAAAAAAGTAATTTTGACTTTTTATCTCACAATTCGGACTTTATTTCTCGCAATTTCGAGTTTAAAACACGGTTCTGAGTTTTTCTCTGGATTGTGAGATGTAAACTTGTACTTGAGAGAAAAAAGTCAGAATTGTAAGATAGAGGGCAGCAGTTATCGTTTTCACGTCCTGCACCACATTGTTTAAATAGCAAATGCATTTGCGCCCATTTGTGTGCCCATGGGCGTGCTGGTCCGAAAACGAGGTGTGTTCAGGTGCATTGTTGGCGCATTACTATTTTGAAGCAACTAAAATATAAACTGTGCCACTGACCACCTGAAACCTGCTCTAAAGTCAATGGTGCAGTATTTTTTATTTATTTTTTTGTCATTTAAAGAGCGTGTCAGTAATTTGCACCTATATGCGGGTGCACAATGCATGTACACTGTTTATTACACACACAGGGACGCACAGCAGCACACAAACATGCCAAATATTAAAAGTAAAAGGATTACAATGTAAAAGATTATTATTGTGTACATAAAGATCAAAATTCTTTGTTGGAATCCAATTTTTTCCGTAGATGGTCTGCTCGAGCTCTTTAACTTTGCTGTCTCCTCACTAGAAAAGCGCTCAATTTTCTCTGCTTGCAAATTCCTCCATGTAAATAGCGAATTCGCCCTGGCTCAAGCACAACTGGCTTTTAAAGGGAATGGGAGATGAGACTCTGATTGGTTTATTGCACATTACGCCCAAAACACACTCATTACTCATTAAGAGAATAGGGACAACCCTTTTAGACCATGCACCGGACACGCTGATAAGTGCACTTGCGCTCTTAGCCATATATCAGCACAGTATTCACAGACATAGGAAATCATGTTCAGACAGAGAAAGGTGGAGGGAAAACCCCATCATCGCTTTAAGTGCCGGCCCTTTTCAAAAAGAGCTCACTAATTGTTTTTAGCAACTTATTTGCATGGAACAACTTTAGATTGTTATATTTGCATATATCATCACTGAAAAAAAAAAAATAAAAAATTGCAAGATGCATTTACTTGAGAAGCTGTCACGGAGACAAGAAGGTTAGATCCATGTGCAGCTTTAATGGGGTAATCCAGAAACATAGTCCATACATGCAAGGGTCAAAATCCACAGAAACAGTCCATACAGGCCATAAAACAAACAGACTCCAGTGACAATAAACAAAACTTCCATAACACAAGCAGAAACAAACTCAGTATACATAGACAGAACACTAATAACATAATACAAGACAGCTGGGTGCAATGAAGTGATAATGAGTCTGGGAAGTGGGTTATTGGAAATGAAGTTCAAAAGGTGAGACGATAGTTCGTGTTGGAGGGCACTCTAGTGGCTAACTAGGGCACTCCAACTGGTGATCATGACAGTACCCCTTCCTACGGAGCGGATACCAGACGCTCCACAAAAAACAAAAACAAAAAACAAACCAAGAAAAACTCTCAGGAGGGAGGTGGACAGGAGGAGGACCAGGGGGAGGGTGTCACGGTGCACACAAGAACAAGATGGTAAGATCCAAGTGCAGCGATGTTTATTACAGGAAACTCCAAGCATGTAATCCAGAGCACAGGCAAAGGTTAAACTCCACAAAAACAGTCCAAAACAGAAAGCCAGAGAAAACAAAAGTGCACGTAACAAAATACAACAAACCACAACTGAGGACAGAAACAACTGAGATAAAATAGACAGACACTGATTACAAAATACGTGACAGCTGGGTGTGATGATGTGATAATTGGATAATGAGTCCGGCAGTGCGTTATGGGTAGTGTAGTCAATAGAGTGAAAACAGTCCAGGATGGAGTGCCCTCAAGTGGCTAATTCGGGCACTCTCACTGACGGTCGTGACATTACCCCCCCAAAGGAGCGGCTACCAGACGCTCCACCAGACAAAACAAAAATGAAAAACACAAAAACTCAGGAGGGAGGTGGACAGGAGGAGGATCAGGGGGAGGGATGGTGGGCCAGGACCAGAGTCTCCAACAGAAGGCCAGGGGGGAGCCGGGGGAACAGTCCATGGAGACTCTAGTGGGGTCAGGGTTCTGGCAAGTTGCCAAGGCGGTGCTGGAGGAACTGACCAAGCGGGTGTCAACAGACCTGGGGTCCTGGCCGACAGCCAGGGTGGCGCTGGGGGAACCGACCAGGCTGGTTCCAGTGGTTCTGGAGTCCTGGCTGAGTGCCAGGGTGGCGCTGGAGGAACTGACCAGGCTGGTTCCAGAGGGTCTGGAATCCTGGCTGATTGCCAGGGTGGCGCTGGAGGAACTGACCAGGCTGGTTCCAGCGGGTCTGTAATCCTGGCTGATTGCCAGGGTGGTGCCGGAGGAACTGACCAGGCTGGTTCCAACGGTTCAGACGGCCTGGGCGGTGGCGGCAGGGCAGAAAGCATGGGCGGCGGTGGCAGGGCAGAAGGCTTGGATGATGGCGGCAGGACAGAAGATCTGGGCGGTGGCGGCAGGGCAGAAGGCTTGGACGGCGGCAGGGCAGTAGGCTTGGACGGCGGCGGCAGGGCAGCAGGCTTGGACGGCGGCGACAGGACTGGCCAAGGGTGCTTCGTAGCCGTATCAGGGAGAACGAGCAGCTCGGTGACGGCCTCCGTGGCCGTATCAGGGAGAGCGGAGGACTCAGGGACGGCAGCGGGCTCAGACTGGAGCTGCTCAGGAACGGCCGCGTGTTCGGGCTGGAGCTGCTCTGGGACGGCCGCGTGTTCAGGCTGGCGCTGCTCTGGGACGGCAGCATGCTCAGGCAGGGGCTGCTCTGGGACGGCAGCGTGCTCAGGCTGGGGCTGCTCTGGGACGGCAGCGTGCTCAGGCTGGGGCTGCTCTGGGACGGCAGCGTGCTCAGGCTGGGGCTGCTCCGGGACGGCAGCGTGCTCAGGCTGGGGCTGCTCCGGGACGGCAGCGTGCTCGGGCTGGGGCTGCTCCGGGACGGCAGCGTGCTCGGGCTGGGGCTGCTCCGGGACGGCAGCGTGCTCGGGCTGGGGCTGCTCCGGGACGGCAGCGGGCTCGGGCTGGGGCTGCTCCGGGACGGCAGCGGGCTCGGGCTGCTCCGGGACGGCAGCGGGCTCGGGCTGCTCCGGGACGGCAGCAGGCTCGGGCTGCTCTGGTGACGGCGGCAGGGCAAGGCGCTTCGGTGGCGCCGGCAGGGCAAGGCGCTTCGATGGCGCCGGCAGGGCAAGGCGCTTCGTTGGCGCCGGAAGGGCAAGGCGCTTCGTTGGCGCCGGAAGGGCAAGGCGCTTCGTTGGCGCCGGCAGGGAAAGGCGCTTGGAGAACCCACGATCAACCACTAGAGTGGTCTCCAGGCCTTGTAGGATGGAGGAAGCCCTTTTCCTCCTTCTGCTCCACTTATGAGGGTGAGGCGGTTGCTTACCCAAAATGGCCTCACTGACTGGAGCGGGCTCTGGAGTGGACTCACTAACTGGAGTGGACTCACTGACTGGAACGGGCTCTGGAGTGGACTCACTAACTGGAGCGGGCTCTGGAGTGGACTCACTGACTGGAGTGGACTCACTGACTGGAACGGGCTCTGGAGTGGACTCACTGACTGGAGCGGGCTCTGGAGTGGACTCACTAACTGGAGTGGACTCACTGACTGGAACGGGCTCTGGAGTGGACTCACTGACTGGAGCAGGCTCTGGAGTGGACTCACTAACTTGAGTGGACTCACTGACTGGAACGGGCTCTGGAGTGGGCTCACTGACTGGAGCGGGCTCTGGAGTGGACTCACTGACTGGAACGGGCTCTGGAGTGGACTCACTAACTGGAGCGGGCTCTGGAGTGGACTCACTAACTAGAGCGGGCTCTGGAGTGGACTCACTGACTGGAACGGGCTCTGCAGTGGACTCACTGACTGGAGCGGGCTCTGGAGTGGACTCACTGACTGGAACGGGCTCTGGAGTGGACTCACTGACTAGAGTGGACTCACTGACTGGAACGGGCTCTGGAGTGGACTCACTGACTGGAGCGGGCTCTGGAGTGGACTCAGTAACTGGAGCGGGCTCTGGAGTGGACTCAGTAACTGGAGTGGACTTACTGACTGGAACGGGCTCTGGAGTGGACTCACTGACTGGAGCGGGCTCTGGGAAAGCCTCCAGGCCTTGAGGGATGACTATAGCCTTCCTCCTCCTCCTCCTTTTGCGAGTGTGAAGCGGAGACTCAGTGCCAACCTCCTCTGAGGCCTCAGGAGCGGATTCACGGGCTGGGACGCACTCATGGGCTGGAGCAGGCCTTGAAAAGGACACACGGGCTGGAGCGGACTTACGGACTGGAGTGGAGTCACGGGCTGGAGCGGGCTCTGGAGTGGACACCCGGGCTGGAGTGGCCTCACGGGCTGGAGCGGGTGCTGGAGGTAGTTGAAGCGGCCCATTCCCACGCAGATGCAGGTAATTGGAGAAATTCCAAAAGTTTAATCCCCTTACCAGCTCCATCTCCCACTGCGGCAGAGGTTTATCCAGACAGTTATTAATTGTGTCTTTGAGGACCGTATCAGAGAGACCATACCCCTCCGCCCGTGACCAGAACTTCTGGACGAAGGCCCGCACTCCCATTCTCCTCTGGCGGAGAGTTGCCAAAAGGGCCTGAGCCTCCTCAGCCCCCACTGATGACCGGAGTCTCCTGCTGCTGGATCCTTGCATAGCGGTGGTTTGTTCTGTCACGGTGCACACAAGAACAAGATGGTAAGATCCAAGTGCAGCGATGTTTATTACAGGAAACTCCAAGCATGTAATCCAGAGCACAGGCAAAGGTTAAACTCCACAAAAACAGTCCAAAACAGAAAGCCAGAGAAAACAAAAGTGCACGTAACAAAATACAACAAACCACAACTGAGGACAGAAACAACTGAGATAAAATAGACAGACACTGATTACAAAATACTTGACAGCTGGGTGTGATGATGTGATAATTGGATAATGAGTCCGGCAGTGCGTTATGGGTAGTGTAGTCAATAGAGTGAAAACAGTCCAGGATGGAGTGCCCTCAAGTGGCTAATTCGGGCACTCTCACTGACGGTCGTGACAGAGGGATGGTGGGCAGATCCAGAGTCCCCGACTGAAGGCCAGGGAGGAGCCGGAGGAACAGACCATGGGGGCTCTATCGAGGTCGGAGTCTTGGCTGAGTGCCAGGGTGGTGCTGGAAGAACTGACCAGGCGGGTTCCAGCAGGTCTGGATTCTGGGCTGAATGCCTGGGCGGCGCTGGAGGAACTGACCAGGCGGATTCCACTAGGTCTGGAGTCCTGGCTGATTGCCTGGGCGGCGCTGGAGGAACTGACCAGGGGTATTCCAACAGGTCTGGAGTCCTGGCTGATTGCCTGGGCGGCGCTGGAGGAACTGACCAGGGGTATTCCAACAGGTCTGGAGTCCTGGCTGATTGCCTGGGCGGCGCTGGAGGAACTGACCAGGGGTATTCCAACAGGTCTGGAGTCCTGGCTGATTGCCTGGGCGGCGCTGGAGGAAATGACCAGGGGTATTCCAACAGGTCTGGAGTCCTGGCTGATTGCCTGGGCGGCGCTGGAGGAACTGACCAGGGGTATTCCAACAGGTCTGGAGTCCTGGCTGATTGCCTGGGCGGCGCTGGAGGAACTGACCAGGCGGATTCCACTAGGTCTGGAGTCCTGGCTGATTGCCTGGGCGGCGCTGGAGGAACTGACCAGGGGTATTCCAACAGGTCTGGAGTCCTGGCTGATTGCCTGGGCGGTGCTGGAGGAACTGACCAGGAGAGCTTCAGCAGTTCAGATGGCCTGAGCGGCGGCGGCAGGGCAGATGGCCTGGGCAGCGGTGGCAGTGCAGGCGGCCTGGGCGGCGGCGGCAGAACAAGGCAATCGGGAAGCCAAAGAACGACCTCTGGGGTGGTCTCCGGGCCTACCACGCACTCTGGGAAGGTCTCCGGGCCTACAGCGGGCTCTGGGAAGGCCTCCTGGCCTTGAGGGACGGAGGAAGCCCTTTTCCTCTTCTTACGTGGGTGAGGCAGTGGCTCTGTGCCTACCTCCTCTGTAGGCACCGGAGTGGACTCACAGGCTGGAGCGGGCTCTGGAGCGGCCTCACTGGCTGGAGCAGGCTCACAGGCTGGTGCGGGCTCTGGCTGAGCAGGTGCTGCCCAATGGCTTCTATGGGAGAGATAATTGACAAAGCCCCAAGAATCCAGGATTTGAAGCCCCTCCAACTCCCATCGAGGCAGAGGGTCCTTCAGACACTTATTAAAAATCTCCTTTAGAGCAGCCTCATTATAATTTAGCCTCACCGCCATCGTCCAGAACGTCTGGGCAAAGCACCCTACCTCCCATCCCCCTTGTCGTAGAGCCATCAATGCCCGAAGTCAAGCCATCCGCTCCCTCATGGTGGCTGGAGGAAGAGTCCGGAAACTCATGCTGCTGGATCTATTTGTTGATGGAAGTTTCTGTCACGGATGGCATGGAGACAAGAAGGTTAGATCCATGTGCAGCTTTAATGAGGTAATCCAGAAACGTAGTCCATACATGCAAGGGTCAAAATCCACAGAAGCAGTCCATACAGGCCATAAAACAAACAGAGACTCCAGTGACAATAAACAAAACTTTGTGAGATGTAAACTTGTAATTGAGAGAAAAAAGTCAGAATTGTAAGATAGAGGGCAGCAGTTATCGTTTTCACGTCCTGCACCACGTTGTTTAAATAGCAAATGCATTTGCGCCCATTTGTGTGCCCATGGGCGTGCTGGTGTGAAAACGAGGTGTGTTCAGGTGCATTGTTGGCGCATTGCTATTTTGAGGCAACTAAATTATAAACTGTGCCACTGACCACCTGAAACCTGCTCTAAAGTCAATGGCACAGTATTTATTTATTTTTTTTGTTATTTAAAGAGTGTGTCAGTAATAATCACCTATATGCGGGTGCACAACGCGTGTAAACTCTGCTTATTACACACAGGGACGCACAGCAGCACACAAACATGCCAAATATTAAAAATAAAAGGATTACAATGTAAAAGATTATTATTGTGTACATAAAGATCAAAATGCTTTGTTGGAATCCGTATTTTTCCGTAGATGGTCTGCTCGAGCTCTTTAACTTTGCTGTCTCCTCACTAGAGAAGCGCTCAGTTTTCTCTGCTTGCAAATTCCTGCATGTAAATAGCAAATTCGCCCTGGCACGAGCACAACTGGCTTTTAAAGGGAATGGGAGATGAGACTCTCATTGGTTTATTGCACATTACGCCCAAAACACACCCATTACTCACTAAGAGAATAGGGACTACCCTTCTAGACCATGCACCGGACACGCTGATAAGTGCACTTGCGCTCTTAGTCATATATTAATACAGTATTCACAGACATAGGAAATCATGTTCAGACAGAGAAGGGTGGAGGGGAAACCCCATCATCGCTTTAAGTGCCGGCCCTTTTCAAAAAGAGCTCACTAATTGTTTTTAGCAACTTATTTGCATGGAACAACTTTCGATTCTGTTATATTTGCATATTTCATCACTGCAGAAAAAAAAATAAAAAAATTAAGATGCATTTACTTGAGAAGCTGTCACGGAGACAAGAAGGTTAGATCCATGTGCAGCTTTAATGGGGTAATCCAGAAACATAGTCCATACATGCAAGGGTCAAAATCCACAGAAGCAGTCCATACAGGCCATAAAACAAACAGACTCCAGTGACAATAAACAAAACTTCCATAACACAAGCAGAAACAAACTCAGTATAAATACACTGCGTTTCAAATGATTACGCAAGAGACAAATCAGTAAGAATTCTGTACAATAAACATTCAGATTTTAGTTTTTCTAAGAAAATGTTTGTTTGTTTATTTATCCATGTCTTTTTAGATAACTGGTATCAATCTCAGACAAAATAATTGGCCAGATCTATGGAAACCCTACTAAGAGGTTGTTCCACATTATTAAGCAAGTCACAGTTCTCATGCAATATGGGGAGGAAGAAAGATCTTTCTGAAGATGAAAAGCATGAAATGGTGCAATTTTGTGCAAAAGGCATGAAAACAACTAATATTGTGTGAAACTGAATGGGTATTATAAAATTATCTTAAGATTTGTGAGTGATTTAGAGCACAACAGAACTCGGTCAGATAAAGGCTTATTGAGGAAAGTTCCTGTCAAAAAATGTAATTGTATTAAAAGGTCAGCTATAAAAAAGCCAGTGTTGAGCAGCAAGCAGGTATTTGAAGCTGCTGGTGTCTCTGGAGTCTCAAGAAGCTCTCCATGCTGGCAGGCAGTTGTGCGTAAAGATGCATTTCAGCCACTCCAAACCAAACCTCACAAAGAGAAACATTTACAGTGGGTTTAGAAATACATGAAGACTAATTTTTAAATAGTTTTATTTTTTAACAGTGTAAGAAAAATAATCTTGCTTTTATGGAAGTTTTTTTCCACCACAGAATTTGAAAAAAGTAATTTTGACTTTTTATCTCACAATTCGGACTTTATTTCTTGCAATTCCCGAGTTTAACACACAGTTCTGAGTTTTTCTCTGGATTGTGAGATGTAAACTTGTACTTGAGAGAAAAAAAAGTCAGAATTGTAAGATATAGGGCAGCAGTTATCGTTTTCATGTCCTGCACCACATTGTTTAAATAGCAAATGCATTTGCGCCCATTTGTGTGCCCATGGGCGTGCTGGTCCGAAAACGAGGTGTGTTCAGGTGCATTGTTGGCGCATTACTATTTTGAGCCAACTAAAATATAAACTGTTCCACTGACCAACTGAAACCTGCTCTAAAGTCAATGGCACAGTATTTTTTATTTTTTTGTCATTTAAAGAGTGTGTCAGTAATATGCACCTATATGCGGGTGCACAACGCATGTACACTGTTTATTACACACACAGGGACGCACAGCAGCACACAAACATGCCAAATATTAAAAATAAAAGTATTACAATGTAAAAGATTATTATTGTGTACATAAAGATCAAAATGCTTTGTTGGAATCCGAATTTTTCCGTAGATGGTCTGCTCGAGCTCTTTAACTTTGCTGTCTCCTCACTAGAAAAGCGCTCAATTTTCTCTGCTTGCAAATTCCTCCATGTAAATAGCAAATTCGCCCTGGCACGAGCACAACTGGCTTTTAAAGGGAATGGGAGATGAGACTCTGATTGGTTTATTGCACATTACGCCCAAAACACACCCACTACTCATTAAGAGAATAGCGACAACCCTTTTAGACCATGCACCGGACACGCTGATATGCGCACTTGCGCTCTTAGCCATATATTAGTACAGTATTCAGACATAGGAAGTCATGTTCAGACAGAGAAGGCTGGAGGGGAAACCCCATCATCGCTTTAAGTGCCGGCCCTTTTCAAAAAGAGCTCACTAATTGTTTGTAGCAACTTATTTGCATGGAACAACTTTAGATTTTGTTATATTTGCATATTTCATCACTGCAAAAAAAGAGTAAGATGCATTTACTTGAGAAGCTAAATAATGTATCAAAATTAGTTTTTTCTTAAAACGAGAAAAAATAGCTGCTAACAGTGTAAGAAAAATAATTTTGCTCATAATTTTTCCACCACAGAATTTGAAAAAAGTAATTTTGACTTTTTATCTCAAAATTTCGAGTTTAACACACACCGAAGGTGTGCATGGAATGGTGTACTAAAATACTGACACAGTATCCTACTCCTTGAGCAGCGCCACAACACCGTTACTAAATCTACAGCTCGAAATTGACAGCATGATAAGTGTAGTCCGATTGCAGAACAAATGACTATTATGAATCGGTTCTATTTAGTGAATCAGAAACTGTGCAAAAAGGCTTGTTCAATTCCCAAATGAAGGATTCTTAAGAGCCATTGTTATTCCAAATTCTGTGACCTATTGAATTATGTAACCATCAATGAAATTGCATTTATTTTTTCCACGTTTATTCCTATTTAAAAATCAAAAGAAATTCAAATGCAATATCAAAATTTGACAGAGTTGAATCCCAGTCTAGAAAATTATTATTAGAGCAATAAATCCATTGCAGGCAAAAACCAGGGCAGATTCAAGAGACATGCCCAGATTTGGCGGTAACGATTTTTTTTAAAGGCCGCTCCTCTGTGACTCAGAGGAGAAGGGTTAGAGCGAAGCTTAAAACCCATGAAGATAAATAACATGGAGTTAGACTGGGATCTTTAATAACGAAGAGTAGTTTACCGGCCTTATCCGACGGCAAGACCAGGCTTCACCGCCGCTTTGATGTGCACACAAGCCTTTCTCTCCATCACAAACACAAGCGCATACACATAAGTGCACGAACATTGATCTTGATAGGAATTGATATGCCAAGATGTGCCTCGTATGTGCAGACGAATTGTTTTGAGCAAAGTAAACACATGTGCAGCATTTTAATTGCATCACAGCAATTATGATCCGGTTTACAGTGAAAGTTTATTTGTCGGAGGAAATTTGCCCTCGCTCCCGTTGCCGTAAAAGTGTGGAGACGTGTTTGTTACTTTTCTCTTAATAGGCTTGCCTTTCAAGGTTGTCGACCTTGGCTCTGATGTAAGACCCAGACACCCTCACATCAAAGCACATAGACTTTCTTTAGATAGATTTCTATCTCCGAGGAGGCTAGTGACTAGGCAGCAATCAATGAAGCATTTCTCTTTGATCTTTCTGCAATGATGCCAAATTTCATTGAGGCCAGTTACTTGCTAGATTTCATTATGTACCATTACATTCATCTACTTTTATGATTGCAAAAATTTAGAGGCCATATGCAATAAAGCAATATGGTGTATCTGATAAGAGCTTTTTTTTCCTTTGAGGGCACTTTTGAGAAGTACACCTGTGTGGCCAGCCAACCACTTTCAGACACACACACACAATCCGCTTTAATATGGACCCGAAGACACACGGATATGTTTGTGGTGGATGTACCTCATATAATGCAGGTGCACCCGGGGAGAATGGGGGCGTTTCCCCCAACCAAGACATCAACAACCCAGAGCAGTTTGTTTGCGCTATAGGGGCCACCTGTGGCCCTTGACTTGCCTATTTTACCCCAGACCACACATACCTGCGGCGCTGATGGAAGCATGGTGGAGCTCGCAGGTGTAGATCCGTCTGATCGGATCTTTATGGATTCTGGTAAACCTGTGAAAAGCCCAGCCACCATACCAAAAAAAAAAAAAACATGGTTGCCACATCACTCCCAAATAAATGTATATTTAAGGTATGTTTACATGACAACGATGTACTAAAAACGGAAATGTTTTTCCTTTGCGTTTTTCTCATACGTACAACAATGTTGTGAAAACAACTCCCAGTTCACAAGGATTCGTAAAAACGACTAAAAACGCTGTATTCTGCTGTCAGGCCAGTAGATGGCGATGTCACTTTGTAAAGAAACACTACATGCCTAATATTATACTATATTAATATAAATCACGTAATATTCATGTGCATGACTTGACCGAGACAATAATGGTATCTTTTTCAAAAACGCGTACTTTGAAACCCGTTTTCAAGCATTTTCAGGCCCTCAAATTTTTTCACTTGTGTTGTGTAAATGCTTCCTAAATGTTTTTGGTTTTCACAAAATTTAAAGGCACAATATGTCATTTTTCACCACTAGAGGTTGCCTATTCAAAACAAAGGTGTAGCTTGATGACACCGAGATTGAACGCGGAATCATGGAAGATGTTATCTTCACCTCACAGTCGGTAGAAAAAAAATCAGACGGGACTCGGGCAGAAATCATGTTAATGGATAAGATCATTAACATTACTGTAGTATGAAGCAGAGCAGGGCGAGTGCTGTGTGAGCAGAAACAGCCGCTGGAGCAATTGCTAATGAGAGACGAGCGCGACATGGATCGAGAGGAACTTTTATTATGCCGCAGTCGCCGCTTCCGCTTCTCCAGTCATGAGAGTAACGCAACGCTGTTTATCATATTAGATACATTTTAGTGTGTTGAAAATGATGTTATAATGCTACTCTGTGCGTTCACTCGGCGGCTGCTATGGGACACTTGTTGCACAATGCAGTAAGCTAGATCGAAGAATAACAATAGTTTAAAGGTGCCCTAGAATCAGAATTTGAATTTACCTCGGCATAGTTGAATAACAGAGTTCAGTACATGGAAAAGACATACATTGAGTTTCAAACTCCATTGCTTCCTCCTTCTTATATAAATCTCATTTGTTTAAAAGACTTCCGGAAAACACTCGGATCTCAACATAACACAGACTGTTACGTAACAGTCGGGATCATTAATATGTACGCCCCCAATATTTGCATATGCCAGCCCATTCGACGCATTAGACAAGGAAAGGCAGTATTAACGTCTGGATCTGTGCACAGACAAGGTAAGCAAGCAAGAACAACAGCGAAAAATGGCAGATGGAGCAATAACAACTGACATGATCCATGATAGCATGATATTTTTAGTCATATTTGTAAACTGTCTTTCTAAATGTTGCGTTAGCATGTTGCTAATGTACTGTTAAATGTGGTTAAAGTTACCATCGGTTATTACTGTATTCACGGAGACCAGGGTCGTTGCTATTTTCATTTTTAAACACGTGCAGTCTGTATAATTCATAAACACAACTTCATTTTTTATAAATCTCTCCAACAGTGTAGAATTAGCCGTTAGCCACAGAGCATAGCCTCAAACTAACACAGAATCAAATGTAACCATCTAAATAAATACTTTACTCACATAATTCGAAGCATGCATACAGCATGCATGACGAACATCTTGTAAAGATCCATTTGAGGGTTATATTAGCTGTGTGAACTTTGTTTATGCAATGTATAGTCGAGAGCTCGTGGGGCGGAGGAAACGCATCTCTTAAAGGGGCCGTGCTGAAAAAATCAGTGTATAGTTAATGATGCCCCAAAATAGGCAGTTAAAAAAATTAATAAAACAAAATCTATGGGGTATTTTGAGCTGAAACTTCACAGACACATTCAGGGGACACCTTAGACTTATATTACATCTTGTAAAAAAACAATCTAGGGCACCTTTAAGAATATCATATTAATATAATCAAGAAACCAGATTCAAACAATAAGACTAAATGTGTTGAGCTATATAACAATGATTAGTTTTCTGTCTATAAATATATCCAAACAGTTGTTCCCTTGTCTAATAAAACACATAATATATTAAAGCGTCTTTGGTGTTTCCATGGTTTCTACAAAATAAAACTGGAAACCGAGGGTAACGCAGGTATGATGTCATTGATAGGCGACGCATGGACATGGTCTGTGTCCTGGTTAAAATTATTTATCTGGATTTAAACATTTTTGGAAACATTTGGGATAATGTAAGTACACAAGTCAACAAAATATATAACATTGTTGTGGTGTTTGGATATTTTAATCCAAAAATCTTACATATTGTGCCTTTAAGTCCTTATTGTGATTTATCTCTTTTACGTGATCAGACATTAGAATTTAATCCACAAGATGATAAATGTTAAAAAATGACTGAAAATTTGAAAATATATATATATGTCTTATAAAAGTTCTTTTGAACTTTCTATTCATCAAAGAATCATGAAAAAAATGTATCATGGTTTCCACAAAAATATTAAAGCAGCACAACTGTTTTTAACATTGATAGAAGTAATAATAATAATAATACATGTATCTTAAGCACCGAATCAGAAATATGATTTCTGAAGGATCATGTGACACTGAAGACTGATCACATATCACATGATCACATATATTAAAATAGAAAAGTTATTTTAAAGTCTAGTAATATTTAACAAAATTACTGCTTTTTACCTTTTGCAGCCAGCCAGTATGTGTCTTTACTGTCTCAGTTTAATAGGGCCTATATGTGTAAGTATATATATATATATATATATATATATATATATATATATATATATATATATATATATATATATATATATATATATATAATATGTGATTTTTTTTTTTTTTTTTCTTTTTTTTTTTTTAAATAAATTTGCAAAATTTCAAACAAACTTATTTTACGTTGTCATAATGGGGTATTGTTTGTAGAATTTCGAGGAAAATAACGAATTTAATCCATTTTGGGCTGTAACATAACAAAATGTGGAAAAAGTAAAGCACTGTGAATACTTTACGGATGCACTGTATGTATGTGTTTGTGTGTGTATATATAATACAGTATATATATAATATAAACTACTTTTCTTGATGTTTGTAACTTTAATTTGTTTAAAAAAAAAAAAAAAACACACATACAAAACATTCACAGCAACAGTAATTAAAGGCAAGTTGTTATTCCCCACTTTTCCACACGTTGTGTGAAAGAGCTCCTCTTAATCTTCTGTCCCCTGCAGGCTCCTGGCCTCACTCTGCTCTGCTGTTTCAGATGCTTCTGGAGCTGATGTACCAGACACACACACACACAAAGCACACAGGTGGCTGGCCCGCTTCCAGAGCACCGATATGGAAGCTACCTCTGAATGAGTCAGTCGTACACACATATAAAGGGAGATAATTCCCCTCGCCCACATGAAAGAGGCAGGCTGTGGGCCGCTTGCCAGGTCTCGGCTACCTGGAGACAAAGAGTAGCACCTCCGGGTGGGTGTAGATGCTCATCTGGGAGCAAGCATGCTGACGGATGGTATCTACAACGTGTGTATGTGTGGCCATGTGTGCGTGAGTGTACAGACATTTGCAAGTTACGGGGTGTGCTGGCAGTAAGCTGTGCGTCTGTGTGTATGTGTGTGTTCCCAGAGCCCTGTTCAATCACAACCTGCAATTAATCTGGCCAATATTCAGCTTTCCCTGTGGGCAAGACCTCACTCCCCTTGGCCTGCTATTGATCCCTGCCGTAGGGGGGTGGAGAGGGTGGAGGTGTTCGGGGGGAGGGTGGGTTTTGCCAGACTGTGCCAGTCAAGTTAGTTTTGTGGGACTGAGGATAATGGGCATGAACAGAGAGAAATTTCAACCCGATTTCACTGCAATTCATACATATTTTACGAGGTGGCTAATTCGTACGAATTTGTACGATCTCACTTTTGCCAATGCGTACGTTTTTTGCTAAATCGTAAATAGTATATTGAAATAATGCATAATTGATTGCTTACTCTGAGGATAAGAAAAACTGTTTTTTCAATGCTATGCTTTATGAAGAATGACGTTTTATTCATAAGTATACGCTTTAATTGGATGCTCCTTTGTTTTTGCTTGCAGGAAGTGACATCATACACAGCAGTCTCTAATGATCTGAGCCGTCATGATGTCAGCTGAAAGCTGTATTATTAGCAGAGCAGGTTGTATGTGATTAGTGCTCAGCAGTGTAAACCTACAGTGAGTTTCTAATGATGTGTGTTTAAGGAGAGATGGAGAGGAGGAGAATACGGGGAGGCTTATCTGTGCTTCAATGTTACATTCCTCTTAATTAAAAGCTCTATCAGTGGCTTTGAAGTTAATGAGTCAGTTTGGTTAGGGGGAGAAAAAGAAAAACAGGGCCAGAGATATTTCAAATCGAGGATTGCCCATCTTTGATTTAACTCTTATCGCATGTCATGTTCTTCAAGACATGCTCACCATGTGTTACATGTTGGTAACTTTCACGCTTGTTCACTGTACTTTAGATCAGTTTAAAGTTTTTTACATTTTAAATGTGTACAAACACATTGGGAAAAATGTGCCTCTACCTACATGCTTGCAAAACTCATTCTATTCACAGCAGTTTCCATCTAAAATTACCACTAGTTGCAATAAAACACCAATAACTTTTATTCCTTTTCACACAATTTATAATTACAGGGCCAGATTATTGATTAATAAAGAATTCTTTCACACTTTTTTTTTTTTTTGCACAATATGATGTTATGACCTCAAAACACTTTTACCGTAGTGTGTGATTTATAAACTAATACATTTTGACATCAAAACCAGCTTCAGCTTTTTTAACAATACTCGCCGGACATTTCATTTCTGAACTGCCACGATGCGTACAACAACCAACGTAATAAAACATTACCAGTTTCACGGCACGCTGATTTGTTTTGGGCAACAACGTGCTTTTAGTACCCCTCACTGGACATTTAACTTTGAAAGTGTCACAAAACTTAGCTTAGCTTAGAAGAAACTTAACATCATTATGCACAAATGTCGCCACAGTCACGTTTTTCTAGTGGATTGTTTCATTTGAGGAGCCTTTTTTCACGACAAAGGCATTTGACGGCCTGAAAATGCAGACTTTTGAAAACCGCAATACTGTTATTATCTGTGTGTAAACTACAAAAACGTGAGACTTATTACGTGTTCAGTCTATAGGTGCATAGGGTTTCTTTACAAAGTGACATCGCCATCTACTGGCCTGGCATGAATAATGCAGCGATTTTAGCTGTTTTTGCAAATCTTTTTCATTTTTAGTACATTGTTGTCGTGTAAACGTACCCTGAGATTTATAGTGCCAATATTAATATGATTTTGCCTCAGGGTTAACAGTTAATATGCCAAATAATATATTGAATAAATGATAATAACTGTAATTTATACATTAGATGATGTTTATAGAAAACGGAATAATTGCACAATCATGCTGAGAATGGCTGCCTTCTTTATCATCATCTTATTTTATGCTCATTATTATAAATTTATTATCATAGTAATTACATTTTATGTGTGCATGAATGACATTATTCTAAATCAGGGGGGTTTGCTATACATCAAAAATTATTTAAGGCAAGTCAGTTCATTGGGATTAAAAGTGATATTTTTAATGCCGTTTCAGACAATGAGCACTCTTGAGAAACAGCAATTGGCTCTTTTATTTGTAAGGCTGGGTTTCCTTTCTTAAAGGGTTTGTTCACCCAAAAATGAAAACTCTGTCATTAATTACTCACCCTCATGTCGTTCCAAACCCGTAAGACCTTCGTTAATCTTCAGAACACAAATTAAGATATTTTTGATGAAATCCAAGAGGTTTTTGACTCGTCCATACATAGCAATTTAACTCACACTTTCAAGGTCCAGAAAGGTACTAAAGACACCATGGTTCAACCTTAATCTTATGAAGCGACAAGAATATTTTTTTGCGCAAAAACAAAACAAAAATAACAACTTTATTTAACAATCTCTTCTCTTCCCTGTCATTATCCTTACATAGTTGACGCAGTAAGCCCAGTAAATGCTTCTGTTTTTACGTCCAAATGCTAGCTCACTATTGGCCAAAGCTGATCACGTGAGCAGTACGACGGATGCGTGTGATGCTGACGTTGGCCAATAATGAGTCGGTGTTCTGACATAGAACATGGAAGTGCTGGACGTGAACAACGTATGAGAATGACACAGAAGAGAAGATATCGTTGAATAAAGCCGTTATTTTTGTTTTGTTTTTGCACACAAAAAGTAACCAAAATTAAGGTTGAACCACTGTAGTCACGTCAAATTTTTTAACAATGTCTTTTCTGGACCTTGAAAGGGCTGGTTAAATTGCTGTCTATGGACAAGTCAAATACCTCTTGGATTTCATAAAAAATATCTTCATTTGTGTTCTGAAGTTGAACGAAGGTCTTATGGGTATGGAATGACATGAGGGTGATTAATTAACGACAGAATTTTCATTTTGGGGTGAATTAAACCTTTAAAGATGCCATATTGAGCAGTGCAAGTTGTTTTTCTCCCAGTCGTCTCCTATTGTCTCTGTATACATCTAACCTCAAACTTCGTTTACCATGGTTCAACCTGTGCCTGCTGCATTGATAGTTAAGAAGTATTTAATTAATAAGCAAAAATGACCTTGACATCACAAAGTGAAATTGCAGCTCGATAATTGTCTATATTTTTTTGTGTCCATTCGCCGTGTGTGACGATCTATAACATTTCATTCTGATGCAAATAAATAGTCCCCTGTGCCCATATGCTGCCAGTCTTTTAAATGCTAATGAAAAAGTGTTTAGAGACCATGGTTTTATTCATTTCACACACAATATGAGAGCTCGTTTGAGAAGAGCCTTCAATAATCAGACCCACTCGGCGAGCGCCATGCCACAAACACAATCAGATGTTTGGTTGCCACAACTGGCATCATAAAGCGAGGCCTTCTGCAGTCTCTAAATTTAACCGCAGTGTCTTTCTATTGTCTGTCAATGCCTGTCTTTATAGACAGAAAGAAAGCTTGCTTTTATTCCTTTGGTTTTCCGCTAACTTCCATTTAATGTTTCCTGCTTTCAAAGCCCTCCACGTCACCTCTGAAACTGCAGACACCTCACCTAGGTTTCCAAAACCTGGATGGTGTTTTATTGTGCTGTGTTGATTTCTTTATTCTCTCAAGTTGAGTGAACTTCAAAAGGTGCACACAAAGGCGCAAGACACCTTGATGTCACCAGTGATCGGTAGCGCTTCTCTCTACGGGACTGTCTGCGTGGAGCGATGAAACTTTCATGATTTGGATGAAGAAAAAATGTCATGAGATGAAATATGAAATGGTCCAACTGAAAGTTCTGGAACAGGAGTTGGTCTGTGTTGCCTTGTATTTTTGAAGGCGGTGAATTTTTATCTGGTGTTCAGGGCCAAAACGAGTTGTTGTTGTTGTTGTGCACCTAAACAAACTGTGATATGTAGACAGCCGTTCTCGGAAACGCTTCCCTTTTCATTTGCAAAATGCCAAGCACTCAGCAAAAAAAGATTTGAAATGAGCACAAATGAAAATGAAGTCGGAACGACGGGCTTTTGAACACTCGCTGTTGTGGGAACTCTTCAAAGACACTGGCCTTCGCCAGCATTCATGCCCAAGTCGCTCTCTCCGTCTTGGAGCAGTCTATAACGCGGGGTTTCGTAAAATTGCTTCTTTGTGTCTAGAGGTGTAATTCTCCACAGCATCTTGAGAGACATCCATATCTGAGGACATGGAGGTTCTTCCCGCTCTCAAGGCTTTGTTCTGGATCCACTTCCCTCATCGCCCTCCCCACCTCTACGACATCTCCCTATGGGTTCGACATCAGCGTAATTGAAGATCATTACACAGCCACAATGCATCTTGACAGAGCTTGGGCTTCATAATGGAGTTGAATAGTAGGGCGCACTTCAGCGCGTGCCGCTCGGGAAAATGAAGGGCAGCAGCTGAGGAATATTCCGACTCGAAATGAAGACGCGATTTCCCCGTGCATAACGCCATTGGTGGACCAAGGAGGCAAAATAGCTACTGATTATTGGCTTACGTACAGCCACTCTGGTTGCTTTATTTATTTATTTTTTTTGGGGGCTTGTTTTGTTTTGTTTTGGCTGAAGTGGGGTTGGTGATGGGGGGTTGCCTCCACACTTCAAAAGAATTTGTAACAAACCTAATTCATCTGAAGCGTAGGATGAGCTGGTAAGGAAGATGAAAGATGAAAGTCTGTTGGCATGGAAACTGAAAGCACATCAGTGCCTTGTGGTGAACAAAAGGCTGCCTGTGTTGTGTTGCACTCGTGAGAGCATCCAGAAAGGTTTTAAGTAGTAACATAGAATTGCTAAGAAAATTACCCACTTATGATTATTTTATCAAGTTCGGTTTGGACTTGTTTTGTACATTACAATCCGCCCTCTCGCAATGGGATTTAATTTTCCTCGCCGCACACATTGCTTATGCTGAATCATCTGTTCCGCACTTGAATGTAATTTGTGCCATATTAAAACTCATGCTTTTGCTTCTGAATTACAATTGATAGGTATGACACCAACAAATCAACAAATGTCAATCAATAAGTCAAAATAGATTTGCATTTTGACTTACTGTTTGACATTTTTCTTACTTTGATAGATACTATCTGTCTGTCAATCTATCCTGCTTAAAAAACATGGTAAACTAACCTAAGCTGGCTTGCTGGTCTTAGACTAGGTTTTCAAGGGTTTTTGAGAACTTTTAAGTGGTCAGACTGGGAGACTATCTTCAAACAACTAAGAACAACAAACCAGTTTAGGCTGGTTTAAGGTTTTTTCCTTCCATCCATCCATCAATCCATCCATACATCCATACACCCAAAAAGCATCTTATTCCAGCCTAAGCTGGTATTACACTAGTCTGGTTTTCGAGGGGTCAGTCTGTCTGTCTGTCTGTCTATCTATTTGTCCTACTAAAAAAAAACACATTAAGCCAACCTAAGCTGGTTTTCTGGTCTTAGACTAATCTGTTTTTGGTTTGGTTGGAAAGGTTTTGAGCACTTTTTACGTGGTCAGACAGGGTGACTATCCTAAACCAACTAAGATCATCTATACTGTAAAACTGTACATTGAAATTAATTAAATAAAATGAGTTTGTTTCACTCAAATGATAATGAATGTTCATTGTACTTAATAGAAAAAGTTGCGTGAACTCAAAGTAAGCTGAACTTAATTTGATTTACAGATTTGATTTTTTAATTTGAGTTGCAGCAGATTTCTAATTCCCAGAATGCTTTGCGTCAGACTGTATAAGGAAAATAAATGTTGAAATTAAGTGTTATTTTGTGTTTTTTTTTGCACAAGATTAACATAGGGGGACATGTAGAACACCATTGTGGTGAAGAGGTTGAGGATGGGCTGGAAAACTTTTAAGACCACAATAGTTGTTTAAGACCACATATGTGACCCTGGACCACAAAACCAGTCATAAGTCGCATGGGTATATTTGAAGCAATAGCCAACAATATGGGTCAAAAAAATTTTTATGCCAAAAATCATTATTTTCCTACCATAAATATATCAAAAATTATTTTTGTGAGTGGATATGCATTGATAAGGACTTCATTTGGACAACTTTAAAGGCAATTTTCTCAATATTTTGACTTTTTTGGACCCTCAGATTCCAGATTTTCATATAGTTTTATCTCAGCCAAATATTGTCCTATCCTAACAAACCATACATCAATGGAAAGTTTATTTATTCAGCTTTCAGATTATTTATAAATCTCAATTTAAAAAAAGAAAAATGGACCCTTATGACTGGTTTTGTGGTCCAGGGTCACATATACTTGTACATTTTTGTCACATTTGTCAAAAATATTAAGTTAGCTTAAAATTAACTTAAAAAAATTTAGTTGGTTTACTTAAATGTTTTGAGTATTGAGTCATTGCTTTGTACCACTGTTAGTTTTGTGCTTAGTCAAATGTAACTTTATTACTTTGAGTTTGATGAACTTAAACCATTTATGGCAATCAGTTCCCTCAAACCATTTAAGTAGCTATACAGTTATTAAGAATTAGTTAGATTTGTTACCCAAATTCAAACTGAATGAGTCAAATAAAATTAAAGGCCCAGTTTCACAGACAGGGCTTAGCTTTAGCCAGGATTAGGCCTTAGTTCAATTAGGGCATTTAAGTAGTATAAATAAAAAATCTTGAGACAAAACAATGGCACTGACACTATCTATCTATCTATCTATCTATCTATCTATCTATCTATCTATCTATCTATCTATCTATCTATCTATCTATCTATCTATCTATCTATCTATCTATCTATCTATCTATCTATCTATCTATCTATCTATCTATCTATCTATCTATCTATCTATCTATCTATCTATCTATCTATCTATCTATCTATCTAATCTCAGTCTGGTGTCACAGGTGTTTGCAGTAAGAGTTAATTGGAGAGTGAATGATCTGTAGAGGGGGATTTCCACACCTCAGGGCTCTGCTGTGGTTCTCTATGCACTGAACTTGTTCTGGAGCTAAATCTCATTCACACACACAATCTATGATTTACAGTGAGCACACACACACACATACTCACATAAAACATCTTTGGTTATATCACCCATAGATTTGCACAGTTGTTCTTTAGTGAACTCATAAAACTAAGTATACACTTTGCCATTTGCGGTCCCTAATATTTATCAGTTATAGCACTGAAAAAGATAAAGAGTTTGTTGTGTGTGAGAGAAAGAATGTCCAATTTCTAGATTCTTTCTAAAAACAGCCTATATCATGAAACGGCTATTTTAAGAAGCTCCTAAATTACAACTGCTGCATGAATATGTCACCCTTTACTTTTTTTTCTAACAGTAAGCTGCCCAAACACATTTACTAGCCCTGCATTCATACCTTTTCATGTTTTCTAACCAGAGGAGGAGTTTGATCTTTCCACAGATCCTGCGATGTCACAAATATGCATGAGAAGACAGCAGCTTCAAAGACCATCACTGGGATTTTTTTTTTTAAAGAATAATGAAATATTCATTTTAAAAGTGGGATAAAAATACAAATGAAATCAGTACTGAAAGGGAAAAGAAGTCTGTGACATAGCTGTCAGATTTGCACCAAATATAAAAAACCTTTAAGCACCTCATGTTGTTTTTTTGTGCTGCCATGAAGCTAAGCTGTGAATAGAGTCATTTTTTTATGTTTTGTCAGTATAGAGAGTGTGAGTATTGTAAGTTTTTGGCAGTGATTGATAAAGGCAAAAGGTACATGTAGGCATAGATATGCATATGTACATGTATGCAACCAAATCTGTATCCTATTTCAGATATGCACAAGCACATTTTTCCTCATCATTAAGCTTCTGCTTAGCTTTGCAGTCACTTTGAATTGCCCAATTCACTCAAGATGATGGGGAAGATGCTTTCTTCTTCTCCAATTAAAACTTTCTCTGAATCCGTAGTTCGTTATTGCACAGCAATCTTTCAGTTAACTGGCAGCAATGTGCCTTCTTACTGTGAGTGTTAAAAAAGAATTAGCCTCTAAAAATGATGATCAATTAAATGGCCCTTTTTGGTGGTGAAATACAGTCCATCTTAACTGCTCATATAGCACCAGCTGCATTCTTGATTGCAACAAAATAAATTACTTGATGCATTTTTCTGCTTTCTTTAACACGATAATCTGCTGTCAAGTGCGGCTGATTCTCTTCGCCAAATTTGACAGCTAATTTTGAATGAATTTTCACAAGCTTGCTAGGGATAAAAGCCGCTGACAAAGGAAAAGGCAACCCTTCTCTTTCCCTGTCGTGTTTCCAACCAAACCTTTTAATCTGGCTCTTGTGCGAGGGCTCAGTAGCTAAGCTCAGCAGAGGGCTGGGATCTGTTGGGGATTCGACAGGCAGCCTCAAACAACAACACCGGCAGTGGACAGGATGACACTGGTGCACCAACACTGCAAAAGAATAAAAAAAGAGGTATTCGTAGTACTAAAAAATGATTTGCATGGGGTGAATTCATGTACTTTGTTATTGTAAGTAGATGTTTTGACTTATTTGAACAAATTATCAGTTGCCGTGAATTGTAAAACATAATTGTACGACAGTTTCCTGTTTAGAAGTATTTCTATGAAAATTGTTCCCTTTGTTTTGAATAATTTGAGAGCTGGTTATAGCTATTATAGTGCTGGTCTTGCTGGTGCTGTTGACCAGCAAACCAGCATCCCATGCTGGTCCCAGTATGCAAAACATATGCTCTTGCTAATGCTGCCTAGCGTCAACATTTGTATTTCCATGCCTCTGTGTCACGTGTGCCCTGCTTGCGCAGACAATCCAGTGTTACCAAGTCCGCGGTTTTCCCGCGGATTTGGGCAACTTTTGCCACGGGTTGAAGCGACCCCATCAACGTGATAATTATGCCGCGTTCCAGGCAACCCGTAACCCGTGTTTTTCCAACCTTCTACCCATGAAAGTGCACTGGAACGGCAGTCAAACCCGTGACTTCCCACCCGTGAACTCGTACTAGATCGATGTACTCCCAGTTCCGCACTCTGACGTCACATAGCCCCGGAAACAACAATGGCAGCCTCTACGTATGCAGTGTTTATGCAAGTGCACGGTAAAATAACGTAAAATAAAAGGTATAACAGCTTCTCTTGCCATCGTTTACCTCAAACCTCATACCTTAAAAACCTGCCTGGAATGCGAAATTTACCATGGGAACCCCCGCCAAGGGTATCAACATATTTGAGTATCAACTAGGCAGGTTTTGTTGTGAAAATCTGGCAACTCTGCAGACATCACGTTATCAGCGCATTCCATAAGGAAATGTTGTAGACAGACAATCAAACAAAACAAACACTGAGTTCCTCCTAAATCAAAACAACAAGCTTATGCTGAGTTCACGCCAAAACTAGGCTACAGTAATTAAGAGATAACAAACTGTGACGTTCTACCCAGAGCTGTTCACGTCCTTTGGATGCGTTTCTCTGGTAAAACTATCAATGCTGAAAGGAATCTGCAGCAGTCAAGTGGTACAGGTCCGAGCTCTGTGAGTTTTTTACTTTCTTTATTATTATCGTAATGTTATGTACTTTGAGACATGAGGTAATTTAACGCCGTCTCTCGTCACGCTGTGCAGACTCACTGTGCGCGTTCATGTGTTTTGGAGGAGGCGAGGCTTTGGAGCTCTGAAGAGAGGGTGGGAGCTCTCAAAGCTGACTTGCTATTGTTAGCCTCTCTGAAATTGCCTACACAAGCTTTAATTCGATTTAGAAGCTACTTCGAGATGCTGTGTGGAAATGTTTTGTTATGTGAGTATTGTTATGAGAAAAGATATATATATATATATATATATATATATATATATATATATATATATATATGTATATATATAATATTCCTTTTACCGTTTAGTTTATATATAAAATAAATGGTTGATTTTTAGCATTTCTCTTGTACAGAGGCTCCAAAGACTCCTTCCCAAACATAGATCATTGGGGATTCATGGTCTCAACAGAGTGCTTTGAAATATCAACGCCTGCTATTGGCACCCTTGTCCCGAAAAGTGGGATCTCCCATCATTTTTTTTCTTGGCAGTTTCCTTGGAAATTCCGACCGGGGTGTTTGTTGGAGATTGTACTTCGGGAGGGGTTTGAGCAAACACTCTTTTCGATTGTTTTGGTGGTATCGGCCTTTACATAGATAAGCTCTGCGCTGTCAGCACAGGCCAAAGCTAATCCATAACCCTTCAACGGAGCTGATCGCATTCTTGTGAAGCGAGACACACCTTGAGACCCCCCAGAAAACAAAAGGGAGTTTCCCACTTGTGCTATATGCCTCATCTACCACCGAGACTGTCTGGCGTACATTTAAGCATTTTTCAACCCTGTCAATATCATCTTTTCCCACATATTTTTTTCTCTCAGGACCAGCAGTCACACATTGAAGACGCGACTCTCTTTAATGTTGTTCCAAGTGTTTGAGGCCTCACTGAGGGAATGACTGTGATGACCGACGGAGAAGCGGTCATACAACCTGTCCCATGACTCCCTGCTCTCTGGCTCATGCCCATTTTCTGGACGAATTACTCTGGTCCAGGTTCTGTTTGGAGGTGGTTCAGGCGCTGTCAGAAAGGCTTTCTGGGTAAAAAAAAAAAGCCTTAAATGACACTCAAAGACTAAAGGCCCCCTTCATTCATTTCATTCTTATTTGCGGTCAATGTTTTTATTATTAATCAGCTGGGAAACAAATCATTCTGAAAGTGATTCCAACGATATCGTTCCTCTGTGTCATTATAATAGTTGTGGTGTGGACTTCCCTAGCTCATAAAACTTTAATGATGTTTTTAAACTTTAAAGTTATAGTCATCATTATAGTTACCTCCCTTGATGTGAACAGGCCTTAACACTGACAAAAAGTACCAGGGTGGATATACACCATGGTATCTTTTCAATACCTTGTACCATAGTACATGAATGTAGTATTGATTTAGTTGCACTGTATATATTAAAGTACCATTATTTTTTTTTTGCCACTGTACCATGGTATTACCACAGTAAAAATAATAATCTACCGGAACGTTCATCCGTTCATTTGTTCGAAGGGATGAACAAACAAACAAATAAAGAAAGAAAGAAAGAAAGAATGAAAAGTACTTTTGGGAGCTGGATTTCTTTGTTGTTATTTCAACCTTCAGTTTTAGTTTATTTGAAAATCATGAGATCTCCTTTGCAAAATATGAATTTCCTTTACTCCTGAAACCAGATTCCCACTGAGGGCTAAGACATTAACATTTGGGGCTTTAGCTCTTCCTCTGTTGTCCCTCTAGCCTTTTAGACTCGACAAGCCCATAACACCTCTGAGTGAGCTGTAGGAACTGCGGCCCATGCTGGGTAGAGTCGTGTTAAGCTTCACTGATAGTATGCCAAAGTGACGCTGATCAGTCTCTTAAAAAGACACTCGCAGCGGGAATGCGAGTGTACGTGTGTGTGTGTGTGCGCGCCCATCAATTGCTCAACACTAATCCCTCCATCATTAAAGAGAAGACACAAGTTGACACTAAATGAGGCCCTGATGTCAAATTCAGGTGTGGAGGTGGGTGAACAGGGAAGCAGCGGAGAACGGGTTAGGAAGAAAATAGTGAGGCAGTGAAAAAATAGTGATCAGATGAGTGAATAAATCTCAGGCTGTGAGTGTTGAAGAGGTGAAATGAGTGGATGAATTCATTATTTAAACGGATCCCAGAGGAAAATGTTTTTTGCTCAGAGGTTGTTCTTTTATAGCTCACAGTTGTGTAAGTAAAAGCTATCTCAGCTGTTTCTCCTAAAAGTCCTCAAGAGAAAAAATAACAAACAAAGCTAGAAAAGTCTTTTTCTTAATTAATTAATTAATTAATTAATTTATTGATTGATTGATTTCAAAATTAATGTAAATAGCAGTTCAGATCATTTGATCTTTGTGAAATATTCGATGGTAAATTAGTTTGAATTTAAAATTTTCCATTATTAACCCAAAGCTCTGGCCTTTCTATCTTTTTGGCCAAAAATGCACTGTAAAAAAATCAAAAGTTGAGAAAACTTAAAAGTTTAAGGCAACAAAGATTTTTGAGTTTTCTCAACTTCTTGTATTCAGTTTTTACAACAAAAAATTGAGAAAACTCAAAAATCTCCTACAAAAACATGTTGAGAAAACTCAAAAATCTGCTGTTGCCTTAAACTTTTAAGTTTTCTCAACTTTTAATTTTTTACAGCGTGGTTGGTTGATATAAATTCTTTATCCGAAGGTATGACGTGATACTATCAAAAAGAGGCATCTGACTTAAAGGGATAGTTCACCCAAAAATGAAAATTATCCCATAATTTACTCACTTTCAAGCCGTCCTATAGGTGTATATGACTTTCTTCTTTCAGCCAAACACAATCAGAGATATATAAAAAAAATATTCTGTCTCTTCCCAGCTTTAAAATGGGAGTGAATAGAAACCGATATTTTGAAGCCCAAAAAAGCACATCCATCCATCATTAAATTAATCCATGGGGTTAAAGGGATACTCCACCGTTTTTTCATATTAAACTATGTTATTCCCTTAACTAAGACGAGTTGATACATACCTCTCTCGTCTCAGTGCATGCACTAAATCGCTCTGTCTTGCGGCGAAACTTTGTTAGCACTTAGCTTAGCCCAGTTCATTCAATAGGGGCCAAGCAGAGAAGCTACCAAACACCTCTACGTTTCCCCTATTTATATACAGTTACTCGAGTAGTGTAACTCGACCTAGGACGGTGACACAAAACAAAACGTTGCGCTTTTACCATAGCAAGTGCTCTGGAGCACTTTGACTTGGCGCAGTAATATCTTCACTCGTGAAAAGTCCCCCGCTCCCTCTCCTGTAAAAGTCACGTTGGTTCTATTGACGGAAATGAGAAGGAGGAGAGGGAGAGGGAGCCGGTGAGAGGACTTTTCACGAGTGAAGATATTACTGCTCCCGAGCACTTGCTATGCTATTCCGCCATACAATATAGTTATCCATTTTACACGCTTAGAAAAGCGCAACGTTTTGTTTTGTGTCACCGTCCTAGGTCGAGTTACACTACTCGAGTAACTGTATTTAAATAGGGAAAACGTGGAGGTGTTTGGTAGCTTCTCTGCTTGGCCCCTATTGAATGAACTGGGCTAAGCTAAGTGCTAACAAAGTTTCACCGCAAGACAGAGCGATTTAGTGCACGCACTGAGATGAGAGAGGTATGTATCAACTCGTCTTAGTTAAGGGAATAACATAGTTTAATTTGAAAAAACGGTGGAGTATCCCTTTAATAAAGGCCTTCTTAAGCAAAGAATACATTTTTGTAAGAAAAAATATCCATATCTATAACTTTATAGACTACAATCTGTCACGTTCCCAGCCATTTCCGGACTCCAATTCCCAGAATCCTCCCTGACAATCACCCACACTCACTCATCCAATCAGTAATCACTCACACCCAGCTGCAGCACATTACCCGGACTATATAAGCCAGTCACACACACTCACACATTGCAAAGTCTTGATTTGCCCCGGTGATCACTTCTGAGCGTTTTCTTGTGGACTGTTATTCCCTGATGTTTGCCTGTATTCTGGACTGTGTTTCCCTGCCGCCTGCCTCGACCATTGCCTGTCCCAGTTTATGTCTTTGCCTTTGCCCCTGTCTGCATTGTTCATTATTTTGAATAAAAGCTGCAAATGGATCTCCATTCTTTCGACCCATCTGTAACAAGGTTAGTAGATATGGGAAGAAGGAGGCGGGAACCGGCGAACGTTCAACAAAACTTTAATGTAAAATAAACAAAGAACAAAACGAAAGTAATGCCGGCAGACCCTCGCGGACGTCTGCCGGCCACACAAACATAATAAAACATAAAATAAAGTCCAGGCCTGGTCCTCTCTCGTCCTCCACGGTAGTCGCTCCTCCTTTTATGCTCCCGGAGCTCCTCCGTGAGGGACTCAAGGCCGGTGCGCCTCCCAGGTGAAGCTCATTAACACTCGCGCCACCGGCCTCGCGCCGTTCCCTCACGGCTCTCGCCCGCCCTGGTCGCCACATACCCCCATCGCCCCTCGCAGGCCGGGGGGTACTCCCGAGACTGCGCTCTACTCCCCCCCCCGGGGCCTGTCTCGGCGGCCGCAGCACCTGGGGGTAAGGACAGACGAGACGAGAGAAAGGAGACGGAAGCAAGGGGAGCGACAGGACGAGAGAGGGGAGAGAGGAAAAAGAAAAAAAAATTCTTGGTCTGGTTCCCCGATACACTGCCGCTTGGTCCTCAGCCTGCCGAGAGGCTCTTCTTCGCGGTGCCATGCGGTGGCACTAGACCCTCGCGGACGTCTGCCGGCCACACAAACATAATAAAACATAAAATAAAGTCCAGGCCTGGTCCTCTCTCGTCCTCCACGGTAGTCGCTCCTCCTTTTATGCTCCCGGAGCTCCTCCGTGAGGGACTCAAGGCCGGTGCGCCTCCCAGGTGAAGCTCATTAACACTCACGCCACCGGCCTCGCGCCGTTCCCTCATGGCTCTCGCCCGCCCTGGTCGCCACACCATCATTACACAATCAAAGCTTCTGGTAACATCCGTCTGCACGTTCACAAGACATTCGAGTTCTGGCGTATGATGTAGGAGTAGCGTCAGCTTGACACCTCTCACGGGTCAAACAAATAGGGTTGGGCAACAAACTCAAGCTCCTCTGACATTTCTCTGTAAAAATTCTCATTTTAGACTTCTAATTCGTGACTGGAGTTCTGTTTTGTTCTAACCTCTGCGCTTCTGTGTTTGTCAATACGTCATACGTCAGGTCAGAGGTTACTCTTCTGCTGGAATCGACTCGCGTACGGAAGCCAGTGATTTATAAAGTTTTAATATGGATATTTTACTTTAAAAAAAAAAAAAAAAACATTGCTTCACTTCAGACGGCCTTTATTAACCCCCTGGAGTCGTGTGGATTACTTTTATGATGGACGGATGTGCTTTTTTGGGCTTAAATATCAGTCACTATTCACTCCCATTATAAAGCTGGGAAGAGATAGGATATTATATAACTATGATTGTGTTTGTCTGAAAGAAGAAAGTCATGAGGATGGCTAGAGGGTGAGTAAATTATAAGATAATTTTCATTTTTGGGTGAACTAACCATTTTAAATGGGATTTTTGCAAGGGTAAACGTGCCAATTTTCAGTTCTGTTTACAACATGCTTGTGCTTTTATATAAAGATTATAGAGCTATAAAATCCAAGTTTAATTACATTTTAAAATTATTTATTGCCAATGTGTGAACAGCTTGTAACATAACTTAAAAAAACGAGACCTTCCCCGACTTTGTCTATGAAAGCCTGTAGGTTTCCCACTTGGTTTCCCCGGGAAAATCTAAAGGATGTGATTTTAAGCCCACTCCCCAAGTCGCTCTTCCGTTACAATGACATATGAAACAAATGCTTATACAATGTTCAGGGTAATGCCGAAAGAGCCGTTCTGTACTGTAATGTCAATGAGTCATGCAAGAAAAAGGGATTCATTCAAAATGTACACTGCAAAAAATGCTGTTCTTACTTAGACTTTTTGTCTTGTTTCAAGTCCAAATATCAAAAAATTCTTAGATCAAGAAGAATTTTATTGACAAGTGAAAATTATTTTCTTTTCTTTTTTAGGAAAAGTAAGTCAAAATTAAGTGAGTTTTTCCTTAAAACAAGCAAAATAATCTGCCAATGGGGTAAGCAAAATAATACTAATCCAAACTGAAAACAAGTTTATATATATGTTATTTTTGGTTTGAAATAAGACTATTTTGCTTACCCCATTGGCAGATTATTTTGCTTGTTTTAAGGAAAAACTCACTTAATTTTTACTTATTTTTCCTGAAAACAAGAAAATAATTTTTACTTGTCAAGAAAATGCTTCTAGATTTAAGAACTTTAAGATATTTTGACTAGAAACAAGACAAAAACTCTAAGTAAGAACAGCATTTTTTGTAGTGTAGTCTCACATAGCCAGATCTATATAGTCTCAAATATACTTTATAATCAAACTATCATGATATTGTCTTTTTAATTACCTCATCTGTCAACATGATGCCAATTAACTGCAGAGCTGGTTCAAAATTAAAGTGGATAGCGGTTCAGATTATTTGATCTTTGTGAAATATTTGATGGTCAATTAGTTTGTATTTTAAAGTTTGATTGCAATCTTGTGCATGCTTGCAAATCTGAGGCATATTTTCTTTACTGAGAAAGTTAAGCAAAAGTTTCTCTCCATTTAATGTCATTGCTGTCTGGGAGACTGAGAAAGAAATCTCATTTGTGAATTATCTTTCCTGAAGGATGCAGGCCCTGCTAAGCAAGAGGTGGTTATACAAGGCAGATAAGTCATCTTTAATAATCTTTAAGACATCCCACATTGAGTTTATATAACAGTTTGGACACTTGAAATATGTAGACAGCTTTCAGCACACTAGTACAACCCAATCTGACCACTTCTCATTCAGATAAACCATGACACCTTTTGCACTGCATCGTTGGGTTTATCATGAGCAAGCAAATAATGAGAGAGATGGAAGTCCTGTATCTCTCTCTGTCTGTCTCCCTCTCTCTGTCTCACACCTCTCTCAGTCTCCAGGGATGCAAATCCGAGTTGGCACATCTCCCACCCTCACCGTAGCAGTTCACCTCCTCCCTTCTCCGCTGCTCCATGCCTTTGATCTGAGTCCAGTGCTCACACAACCCATGGGGGTCAACCGCACTCAACCCTTTCACAGGCTGGCACACTCCTCCCTGTTGGCACCGCCATGGCCTGGCTGCCAGAGCGCGTGGTGAGTTTCACAAGAGATGAAGATGATAAACGCAGCCATTGCATTGTGGGGTAATTAACCTAAAGCTGTGGGTTTCCTTCTTAATGGGGGAAATGTATGTTTGGCCCATGCTGTTTGATCAAAAACAATGTTGATATAAATTCTTCAAGCGAAGGGATGATGTGGTACAATCACACAGAGGGACGTGGCTTTAAATGTGGATATTTGCAAGGCTAAACATGCCATTTTCAGTTCTGTTTATGACATACGTATTCATTGCGCTGTAGCAGATGGGATTCCTTTTCCAATGGCGTTCTGTTTTTTGCCCAGTAGTTTAATTTGAGTAGTTCACACAACATTTTTTGTCTTTATTTTTTTCACCTTCATATTCTAAACCCATATGTCACTGTTTTCTTCCCTTATGGAACACAAAATGAGAATATGTGTTTCTATAAGGAGAGTTCATAGTGACCATGTCTGTCTAGCTCTAAAAAGTAACAGTGATTTCTCATCAATGAAGTTAAACCATGCACAACATGTGCAAAGGTTTAATTTTTGAATCATAATGCAGTTGGGAATGGAATTTTTTAAGAGTTTTAAGAGAACATTACAAGTAAATTGTTGTCTGTTCCTTGCACAAAATACTTCAGAAGACTCTATAGAGTGCATTCGTTCCCGCCCAACCGCTGGTTTTATTTTATTTTTTTCCATTCATTTTCCCATAGGGATTTTAAAATAGACTTTGTTAAAGAGTTATAAGCCATGAACCAAGACAATGAGCTATAAGGTGAATCATAAACATTACAAACTTTGATTTGAAGCAAAAATGTTTTTGAAATCTGACAAAACACTGTGTATTCGATGGATTTATTGAGGGAAAGAATCGAATTAAAAATGTAAAACTACTCATTAACAAAATATTGATTATATACTATTTAAGTTTATTGCAAAATATGCATATATATATATATACAAAACATTTCAGTATTTTGAGAGCATAGTGAGACTGTCTCGGAGTGGGCGGGGCTAAATTGCTATTTTGAAGCGTGTTGCTTTTTGACTCTCTGATTGGTCTAATTTTCTGTATAGCATCATGGGTAATGTAGTTTTTCACCAGGAATTCCACCGTGAAACACGATTATTTTAAAAATAAGCTGAAATAATGCAGGCTGACCATCAATTAACAACCTTGTCGTAGCTCACAGTAGGTCTGTTTATATGTTATCATTTAAAATTTTTACTTCCGGAACCTGTCTACTCTATTGAATATTGAAGAATATATTCAGAAAAAAAATAGCGCTCATGTTTGTTTGTATGTTTTTTTTTTTTTTTAAAGCTTTACAGATTATTATGATCTCATTCATTAAAATGAATTCAAACTTAATCAAATTACTAGGTTTCATTTGTTGTTTTTAATGAGCAAAGTCAAGAGAAACCTTGAATGATAGCTTGACCTTTCATTTTTTTGGACCAGTGTGGAAAAAACACTTAATTTCCCAGAATGCATTACCGGTGTTGAATTACTTTGAATAAGTGTGCCCTTCAAGTGCAGTCAGAAATATCATTATTACAAGTTCCGAGCACATGAATGACCGAGCACATCATACTTACGAGTGGGAAACTAGGAATTCTAGATGATACACGAGTTGTGACGCTGTAAGAGATGTGTCGATTTGAAACATTGTGGAAATCTATAGTATCAATGATATCATGTAATGTGTATAACAGATCGGTGAGAGAAAAGTAAAGGGCCATTTACACAACACGGTTTTAAACTAAAAACGGAAAACTGTTTTACATGAACAGCATTTTGGGGGCCTGAAAACGCAAACATTTGAAAACGGGTTTTAAAGTGCAAGTGTTTGAAAACAATATCATTATCGTCCCTATGTAAACTACAAAAACATGAATTTGTGAAAATGATGACATCATGCGCGTGCGTATTACATGTTCAATCTGTAGGCGCGTAATGTTTCTTTACAAAGTGACATCGCCAACTACTGGCCTGGCATGAATAATACAGCGTTTTTAATTGGGTTTTTTTTTTCGCAGATCTGTTTGAATGGGGATCGTTTTGACAACGTTGTCGTATACGCGAAAAACGTGGACGAAAAATGTTTCCCTTATACATGGTAATACATTGTTGTCGTGTAAATGTACACTAAATCTGTAGTGAATTATAATAAATTATTTGGTAAGTTATTTTAATGTTACATGCTGTATTTCAATAATTCATTTAATTTCAATAGCAAAAAGTGTCCCAATCAACCTGAATTCACTATACATAAATTTTATATGTATATATATATATGTTAATAAAGTCAAATAATTGTATGTGAGAGAGTCAGCTGTGATATCATTGCTTTCTTTTGGTCAGTGTTAGAGGAGCTCAGCTTAGCCTGACAGTTAGCCTGCCCCGGTCCAGGCTAGTTTCCCAGCATAAGTTGCCAGAGTAACTGAGTTTGAACTAATTTCAGTTTGTTTGTTTTAAGTCTGACTAACTAAAATAAGCCTGGCTTGTTTTCTAATCTTGTTTTATGAAACAGACCTCGGATGTAGTTATTTTGGCTGTTTACAATATTATTATTTTGTTTTCTTTAGACTCCTACCGTGTTGTTTCCGACTTGAATGTATGCCGTAATAATGAATATCCGACTTGAAGGTACGAGTTTCCCAGGTGTTCTTGAAGGCAGCATTAAATTTAATAAATTACTTTTTAAGTCATTCAATTTAAATTCAATGTGGGGTCAATTGAATTCGAATTTCAACTCATGAATGAAAAGGGAACAATTCCTCAGCTCTGAATTTTCCCCAACCCTCTTCAGAATTTCTCCTTTTGTGTTCCACAGAAGCAGAATGCAGGAAATGACGTGAGAGTGAGTAAATAAAGACAGAATTTTCCTTTAATGAACGCCGGCTGGAATGATGTATGAGCTCTGTTGTCTCACACACCTCCTCTTCAGCGCTATACATGTTCTTGTCTTCTCCGCTAGAGTCTTTTCTCTCTGATATTGCTCATCGGCAATTACTCCGAGCTTCTGCCGGCGTCTGTTCTTCAGTGACGGCGTATTCAAGCGAGCTCCATTCACATGCAGATGTTTCCAAATCCCTGTCTTGTTTTTGTTTCCCGTGACCCATCAATCAGCACTCCTCCCATCTGTTTGTCACTCGCTGCTTACTGGCACCCTTTTAGCTTACAAACAAATGAAAACATCATAATATCCCTCTCTTTACCTCTCATTCTCTCACTGTCACACCCTCAGGCTTTTTGTATCTATAAGACTTTTAGGGGTGAAAAAGGATGCTGATCCTGTACTATAAATCCAACACTACATTTTTTGGGGGGTTTTTTTCTGGACATACTGTAATTGATCACATCATACCACTTTTTCCCCATGGTTAATGTAGGCCTGTTAAAAAAAAAAAAAAAATGGGAAAAAGTTGTGGTAACTTAGACGTGATCTCTAATTATGTCATGCCCCTCAGTTCTGCGGTACAGACAGAGTTGGTGGGAGATGAAAAAAGGGAACGCTGGATGATTGACAGCACCCCTTCCCTCAGGAACTCATTAGGCTACGGACTAAAAGCTAGTGGGCACACACAAGCTGGTCTCGCTTCCTCTAGTCCTCTTTTAGTCTTACACTCAATCAGATGGAAAAAAGAAATGCCTTATTTCAGTAAGCTGCAAGAAAAGGGAAAGGAAAGGGTGGGGGGAAACAGTCAAGCGCTTGTGCGCTTATTTCATCTGATCAGACGCTGCTTTAAAACCCAGAGTTTTTGGCCTTTTCTTTCAATTATAGTTTCTTAGAGATTCTTTTGCTCTTCCAGATCTTGCTTTTTTCTTTCCTCTCTCTTTCTCCTTCTCTTTTCTGTGTGCACTCTCTAAGGCTGGTTTGGGTCTGTTACAAGGCTTCTGAGGAGAGTTTTGAAGTGCTCGGCCCTTGGAGAGAGACTTGCAAAGATGTTGTACAGTTCACATAGAATTCGAGAAGTTTTCCTCCCTTGGAAAAAAAAGTTTGGTTGCAACATTTTATATAAGTTGTACTGCTAGGACTGTTTAAAAGGGAACATCAGCTGGAATATCACAGATTTCTCCATGACCATGCTGGCCTTTGATTTGTCAAAGTCTAATCAGTACCATATTTTAAGACACCATCCATAACCAATGGTCCAGACCGACTTGTGACAGTTGTACTTCAAAGAATAATGATGTAAATAAACTTTGAGCTCATTTTGAAATTTTTATGATCTCTTTTAATTTGCTCTCACTGTTGTTTATTAAACTTTTTTTTTTTTCGGTTTATAGTTTGGGAAGTAATCAAAACTAAGCTGATGAATCAAAAAAATAAACAGATTTTAAAAATGTACGTCTTATAATTTAATTGTAATATAATTTTAACCTTTTGGAAATATGTTATATCACCATAACTAGTTTGACTTTTTTGTTTTTGGCATTTTGTTTTTGGTAGTCTATATATATATATATATCTCTCTCTCTCTCTATATATATATATATATATATATATATATATATTACATATTCTATTTATTTAGTTATTTATTTTTATTTAAATAAACAATATATTAAATTAAATGTAAAAAAATAAATATATTTTATTTTATAACTATTTATTATATTAGATTATTTAGATAAATATATATTTCAGTTTAAAATACATATTTTTCTCATTTTATATTACATTTGTTATTTATATTACATGTTTATTTTACTTTTAATTTGATCTTTTTAGTATAGTTGCTCTCTAAATTAAGATTGCTTAAGCACCAAAATATTAATGTATTGTAGTTTATTTCAACAATAATTAATATTTAAATTGAAATGTTGTGCCATAAAGCATGAAGTTTCATGGGTCGCAATAAAAAACTGTTAAATTAAGCAGGACGGACAGGTTGCGTAACATGGCCTCATCTCCAAAACCATGAAAAAAAAAAAAAAAAAAACACCAAAATGTATAGGACAATATGACCCAGTCTACATTAAATACAGGTTTTTGCATGGTTTAAGGTGACCAATATGTTTTATGCTGTAAAACATAGGTAATAATTATTATTATTCTGGCGGGACCAATGCAGTCCATATTAAAAAACTTTACATGTTCATATTATGGACATTTTTGTAAGAGTATAAAAGTAAAATTCAGCTCCTGAAACAGATCAGTTGAGAATCGCTGCCATAAAGCCAATTATGATGCGTGCTGGTGACATCACAGTGGCCCCATCGGGTCTTTGACATCATCACGAGTCAATGTGCATTCAAACCAATTCAGCGAGAAGCTACGCCGGGTGCTTAGGAGCTCAGCCAGCGAGATCATGTGTGATGCTCAGATGGATATATTGTAATTCTTTCTATGTTTTAAGTCCATTTCAGCTTGGGAAGATAAAAGGCTCAGTTTTCAAGGAGTCCAGCTATTAGCCGTCTCCAATTAGAGAGGGAGGGTGTAGTGTTCTTCCACAAGCCTAATCCCCTCTTAAATTAAGAGAGCCTGAGCCAGAGCCACTCAGGGCAAAGGATATGGTCCACTCACTAACTGCTTTTCATTATACATGTGCAAAACACACACATACGCACACAGAGAAGAATGAGTCTCATTTCAAAGCTACTGTTGCCCCTTCAGTGGGATTTGTACACTCAAGCAAGACATCTCTCAACCCTTATTTTCTTTCTCTCTGGCCAATTTATTCAACAGGCAATAGATTCATACCCCAAAACAGCTATTCATGACTCGGACGGTCTGTTGCGGCACACACAATATGCAGATTCTTTCTGATTTGGCGAGATTATGTTAAAACTCATGCATGTGTTGACGTTTTGTACACATTTTCGATGAAAAAGTGAGTATTAGCGTTCATTTTGAGCTTCTTTGTTTGTGTGTTTGATTCTAAATATATAATCATTCCCATCTGCCATTTGAGCAAACGATTAGCTCGCTCGTGTAGCTAAATGTTTTGGAAAATTATGTTTGAATTGAGGGGATTCCGCGCGCTTTCAATAGCATTCGGCACAGGAACTGGATTTACCGAGCTGGAATTAATGACTGTTTTGAAGGCTTTCGAAAAGTTTTTTGGTGCTAATCCAACAGTTTCGTCAAAAATTAAGAAGAAAGCTAGAAGATCAATGGAGTTTGTTTCACATCAAATCCCTTTGCTTAATGTCTCATTTGAAGTTTGGAGTGAGGAGGCTCATTCACTGGAAATCAAAGAGCTGCCATCTACATTTTTGGTTTCAGGGGATCATAATATGTTTTAGGAGTTTTAGGGGTTTCAGTTGCAGTCTAAATATGAACATCAAGATAGATTGCTTGCCATGCACAAACAATGGTGATCCCAAATATTCCTCAGATCTAATGGCGCCCGAAACCACCAACAGAATGCGCAATTGCCGTTGCGTCACTGCCGAAGAGTCATCTTTGACATTTTCGAGCCGTAACTGCACAGCCTGCTGGGAAGGAACCACATCACATGGCACAGCCAAACACAATTGGAGGGAATCCATGTCAACCGAACTAAAAGAGAACAACTCTTATATAACTCTTGTAAAACACACTTGTATATCATTCTGAGGCCTGCAGCATAAATAAATAAAGTGTGTTGGATGGTCTGAGTTACCGCAGGTTTACTAAAGGCCGCTTCTCCGAGCTGAGCCCACAAAGAGACACGCTCCAATCAAAGGGCTCTCTGGCACGCTTCGGGCCGGCCGCACTGACTATGCCACTGCCGTAACCCGACCAAAGACTTCGAGGGCCGCACCACTCGACAACCAAACCTAAGATAAGCTAAATGTGGTCTGGCCTGAAGGCTTTTGTGTGGCTTTGAATACTTTCTGTCCCTCGCTCGCTCTGTGATTCCATCTGGCTGGTCTGAAGCGATGGGGCACACTCGTAGAGCCCCTCAGAGGGTACAAAGGGAGGATTATTCCAGCTGCCAGTCACACTAAGACCCTCAGCCGCCCGCTCCCTTACCACGGGCAACGTCTTCAGCCCTCATCCCCGTCTCTCACAAAGGGACATCATTAACACGGGACAATGGAGCCTTCCAACAAATCACCACCATCAGCCAGACACTCATCCTCCCAGAATACACACTGTACCCTCGTTAAAAATGGGGGAAAGAAAGTCCTGGAATATTCAGATTAGAGGAAGATTCCCCGTAATGTGATTTCTGATTCTATCACTTACCGTGAAAAATGCTTTTCAGACTTAGCTTAGCTGTGTGCTGTTTTTGACAGGGTCGTAAGGTGCAATGCATTTGGGTAGAGGTGAGCTCAGCACACTGAGTATGTTTACATGCACCGATTATGCCATTTAATAACCATTTAGGGTCATGTAAACGCCTTAAACTGTGTTTACTTATCCGGTGAAGATCATAAACTGTTTAAGCAAAACCAGATTGGCCTAAGTTTTTTTTTTCCATTACTCCAGTTTTGCTTTGCATATAAGCACCTTTACCTACTTTCTGGTGGCTTAAGCTGTGATCTACAGCAATGTGACGTCACATTTTGCGGCATCTTTTTTAAAAACATAACTCAATACATGGCTTGACATTAAAGGGATAGTTGACCCAAAAATGAAAATTTGATGTTTATCTGCTTACCCTCAGGGCATCCAAGATGTAGGTGACTTTGTTTCTTCAGTAGAACACAAATGATGATTTTTAACTCCAACCGTTGCCGTCTGTCAGTCGTAAAATGCATGTCAATGGGAACTTTGTCTATAATAGTAAAAAAAAAACATGCACAGACAAATCCAAATTAAACCCTGCGGCTCGTGACGACACATTGATGTCCTAAGACACGAAACGATCGGTTTGTGTGAGAAACTGAACAGTATTTATATAATTTTTTACCTCTAATACACCACTATGTCTGACTGCCTTGAGCATTTTTGAGTGAACTATCCCTTTAACACCCACCAAATGTGGGTGGATTTCAGCAGTGGTATGTAACACATTCACTCCTACTAGCCACTTTGGTGGGTTGAATTTTATATATATATATATATATATATATATATATATATATATATATATATATATATATATATATATATATATATATATATATATATATATACATATATATATTTTCAATTGTAATCTTTTAAAAATGGCATCTGAAAAAAAATTAACTAAGTTTAATGTAGTGTTGTAAAAAATATAGATTTTTCGATACACATCGATACTGAAATATCTGAAAAGCTTCCAATACTCATTTTCCGCAGAACAGATATACAATACCAGCTGCTCTTTCTCGCTCTCTCATCTCTCCGACAGCGAGTTAACACACAAACCCGCCTCCCCTCACTCACTTGTTTCATTTGCTCCAGATGAATATTGTTGGTGTTACAGGGCTTGAATTTCAGCGTGGGATTGCGCATATTGCACATAATTTTACTCATTCCTTCAGATTTTGTTCTCACTCCCAAAGTGCACACACATAAAGCCACCTCTCAGTACTAAATTATTTTTTTCTGATTATTGTGCTTAAACAGTCAAATACACACAAAATAATGTCAAAATGCCGGTCTTGGCGAGTATTCACGTAAACGCAATCATTTATGTTTTAAGCGACCGTAAACAGTTGAGAAAGAAAACGCATGTGTAACAGTATACTGGATCCGTGCGTCAGGTCTTAAAGTGACAGCAGCCTATATATCTGCAGCCAAATTAGGAGATTATATCAAAAATATCTATATGTCAGTTTTCCCCTTGGTATCTACATCAAAACTGTTGCCAGTGAAAATGCTGAGTTGCTAGTAACTTTAGCAAACCACTAGCCACAGTGGCTGGTGAGCAAATAAGTTAATGTCATGTTATGTTCAACATATAATATATTTAACCCTTAAATGCATGACTGTTTCGCCAATCATTCTTACATATTTGGATCTTTATCGACCCGGATCTATATCTAACAAGGAAGGATCTATACCTGTCTCGATAATATAAAACTCATCTGATATTAGAGTAACTGTAGTAATTGCAGAAGAATAAAATAAATCATATTTTGTTACCTTTTGGAGCTTGAAAGGGCTCCGTTTGAGCAGATGTTTTTTGCCATCATCACTGTCCTCGTCAGAGCTCATTTCCCAGTAAATTCAGCAAATAATGGGCTAGTTTTATGTTTGAGTTCACGAATATAAGCCCATTCGCGATCTCAAACGTATTCTCAAAACTATATAATTTTAACAGCTTCATCAGATTCATCCAGTAACGGTTACAGTCATATCTGATTGCGTTCAGTACTTGCTCTGCAGTAAATCGCTGAGCCATTTCATGTTTTTCTTATTATTTCGTTTTCTGTCTAAACGAGTCGTCACTTCAGCATTGTGTATCAGACATTGCCACCTTGTGGAATAAAGGTGAATTGCACTTATTCCGTAATCTAAGATTCAATTATTGTTGTGCAGAAAAAAATATACGAACACACATACACACCTAGGGTCGTTTGCGACCCTATACAAATTTTACAAAAAAAGAATACAAAAATAAGAGTTCTTTTATAATTTTATGATTTTTTTCCTTGTTATATTCTTTATAATGGATTGATTGAGGAATACCAAGAAGGTTAATGTCTAACTTTAAAAAATGAACAAAGAGGAGGGTAGTTGAATGACGTCCCGGGTCACTAAAGACCCGAGGTATGCATTTAAGGGTTAAAATGTAAAAATTTGCAATCTAGTCATTCTTTTAAAGGGTTAGAAAACCCAAAAAATGAAAATGCACTTTGGAGATTAATATTTTGTAAATAAAGTGCTAAATTATGTTTTTTTGTTTGTTTGTTTTTTGCGCAAACAAAATATTCATGTCACTTCATAGAATTGACGTTTAATCACTGAATTACTTTAATTATGTCTTTAAAACTTTTCTGGGGCTTGAAAGTGGTAGTTGCATAGACTGTCAATAGAGGGACAGAAATCTCTCAGATTTCATGAAAAATATTTTCATTTGTGTCCCGAAGATGAACGAAGGTCTTGTGGGTTTGGAACAACATGAGGGTGAGTAATTAATGACAGAATTTTCATTTTGGGGTGAACTAACACTTTCATTCATGTAAGATGTCACTCCGTGATGAAAATTCTATTGGTCACACGTCTTTATGTGATACAAATTCACAGGAAAGAGTTAATCGACTTGAACTTTGGAACCAGATGAAAATGACATGATCTTGCGTTCCCTGTCTCCCATGTTCGCATTCATATGAATGGAATTCAGTGGAATGAAAAGTGAAGTGTGACAGCTAGAGAAGGATGGGTTGACACTGACCACAAGGCTATGGCTATTCATTTACTAATCCACAAAGAATTTGCTTGCATTTCAGCCCTTCCAGTGCCCACCTTGTCCAGGCTTTTGCTTCTTTTTAATTAATTACAATCATCTTTTTATTACAGTCGTTTTTCTTTTGTTTGACGCAGCTTTTTGAACTAATACCAAAGTCATTGTATGGGATATAAAATTCATAGAAAAAAAATTGTCTTTCATGGATGACCCTCTGCTTCATAAAGGAAAGAAAGCGAGTTTTGGTCCATTTCAAAACAGCACAGTGGAGCTGAATAGACAGCAAAATTGCACTGCGTGTGGATGGGGTTGGATTAGGGGTTCATTGTGGTCACCCCTGGGATCCAATCCACTAGCTCTCCACGATCCCCTCAGGGGCCCTCTGTATCAGAGGCGATGATCCTGTGTCAGATGGCGATGGAGTCTGATGTGCACAGGGGTATAGAGTCTCCTCCGATGGGTCTATTGGTTTCTCCAGTGGTCTGTTAGCAATGGGGCCCTTAAGAACCTCTTTTGTTAAGACTTTGAATCAGAATCCAGGTGAATTGACAACACCCAAATATAGCTCAATATTAGCTTTGATATTGACCTAAATTTCAACAGCCTACCATTATTCATCTGAAACTTAAGATTAAAAATGTAAGCTATATTTAGAGCTATGATAATTATCATATTTTGAAGACAATCATGCAGACAGATTTTAGACCACACTCTTTTCTTTATTTATATTTTTATAAATGTATTCTGTTCATTTATTCATTATACATTTATAATTATTATTATTATAATTTAACACAGAAAATAAATATCTGTGTATTTCAGGTGTTTCTTTCGGGCAAAACATATGATACTTCCATGTCGGATGAACATCGTCAACAAACACCGATGCTAAATCGGTATCTTGGGATAAACCGAATGTTTGCGTGTTTGTAAGGGTGCAAATATTTTCCAACCCAGCGCTGTCTGAGGTTGAATCAGTTCTCTCCAGACACGCTTTATCAAAGTCATGCCGTTTACTAAATGCTCAAAAGATGAAGAAATTGTAGGAGACCACTGGGGAGGAATGTTTATGGCAGTGAGGCGAGAAATCAAAGGAAGGACACGGCACATGGGAGATCCGAGAGGTGGTGAGATGGGATGGGAGGAAGGACGATGGGTCGATGAGGAGTAGATAGAGAAAGAGGAAGGCCGAACGATGAGATAGAACAGAGGCCCATGGGAAACAGGAAGGACATCGGAGTGCATGAACGGCAGCAGAAACACTGTAAACAAACTCATTGGGGCCACGGGGTCCTCCAGAAATGCTCACTGTTTACCCACGAATCCTCTTGTTGAAGGAACGATTCATCGTCAAATGAAAGGCAGCAAATATTTACAGAACCCCGCTCAGCCGATGCTGTGGTGTTGTGTGAAATCATGAAAGGACCCTTTGATTTCTGTATTCCCTTGGCCATTGATGATAGGGATTAAACAGACAGATGGTTAGGTAAGTAATGACTAGACAGGGAGTGTAAAGGGGAGGGGCCTAATAGAAGAGGTGGGGCTGGGCGTTTGGAGGGTGGGGTCAAACACTAGCAAGCAGGCTGTACATTTGCACAGAATTTCACCATGACAAACAAGATTATAATTTCACAGTTATGAAAAATGGTAATTTGGCACAGCATATAGGACGTGCAGCTTTAAGAAACATTTGCACTTTCTGGTACATGCTGAGGTCTAGGGGTTTTGATCATTAGTCCAGTAATTGGCTTCTTTGCTTTTCAGAAATGTGGCACTGGGTTTTTAAAAATAACTAAAGTAAATATAAACTCCAATTATTCCAACTAGTTGTACTACCATTCAAAGGATTGTGAGATTTTTTTTATGTTTTTTTTTTTTTAAAAAGAAGTCTCTTATGCTCCCCAAGGCTGTATGTATTTGAAATAAAAATACAGTAATATGTTACCCTGGACCACAAAACCAGTCATAAGTCACACAGGTATATTTGTAGCAATAGCCAACAATATATTGTATGGGTCAAAATTATCGATTTTACTTTTATGGCAAAAATCATTAGGATATTAAATAATAATCATGTTCCATGAAGTTATTTTGTAAATTTCCTACCCTAAATATATAAAAAATGTATTTGTGTAAGTAATATGCATTACTAAGGACTTCATTTGGACAACTTTTTTTGCCTCCTCAGATTCCGTATTTTTAAATAGTTGTATCTCTGACAAATTTTGTCCTGTCCTAACAAACCATACATCAATGGAAAGCTTATTTCAGATGATGTATAAATATCAATTTCAAACTCAAATTGAGTCTTATGACTAGTTTTGTGGTCCAGGATCACATATTGTGAACTCTCATTACATAAATATAAAATAACTTTTCTATTTGAATTTATATTAAAATATCATGTATTCCTGTGATCAAAGCTGAGTTTACTCCAGTGTTCATAGTCACTTGATCCTTCAGAAATCATTCTAATATGATGATTTGATGCTTATGAAACAGTTGTGCTGCTTAATATTTTTTTGTGGAAACCATGATGCATTTCTTCCAGGATTCTTTGATGAATAGAAAGCATTTATTTGAAATATGAAACTTTTGTTACATTTACTGTGACTTTTGATCTATTTAATGCATCCTTGCTGAATGAATTGATTTCTTAAATAAAATAATTTTACTTACCCCAAATTTTTGAATGGTAGTGTAAATCAGGCCAATATGACCCATTCACTGGTACTATTGTCAGACAGTTTCCCTACCAAATCGGTTTAAATAATGATTATTTAATCAGCATTGAACTTTCAACAGCATTTGTCTGTAGAGAACAAGATAGAAAAAGGTGAGTAACCTCTTTCCCTACTTCAAACAATGAACAGTACATTTACATTATTATATCTCTCTGCTATGACTTCAGCGCTTTGGATTGAGGTGTTTTACGAGTGTCTTCTACACCAGACACTTGCTGGCAGAGATTATCATGTTTTTAATTCCTGCAGTTGTTTGAACAGGCACTTTTAACCCAAAAAACACTCAGAACTGAACTGACTGAGTTTGTCTGGGAAATCCCTCTGAGACAAAGGTAGGGTTAGTCTCATGTAGGCAGACTTTTGACTATCGGCATAAGGCTTACACCACTTAGAATATTCATATGAAACTGAAACTCTTTTTTTCCTTCACTAATCCAGTAAACAACTAAATCTAGCCATTAGCCCCTCAGAAGCTCTTATTGTAGCAACATGGTTCCTTATAAACACAAATTTGTTTCCAGGTTGATCTTTGCACTTTTTCAGTTTCATGTTGCATGTGGAGGATGGTGTATGGAATTTTTTGTTTTGCTTTACGCTATTGCTAGAACATTTTAGCACTCTGGGTTTTATTTTAAATAACTTAAAGGTACAATTTGTGATATTTTTTTCCGCTAGAGGTCGCTAGAAGCCTATTCAAAACAAAGGCGTAGTTTGATGACGCCAAGTTTTAGAGCGGAAACTTGGGACACGTGGTCTCCATCTCAATGGACGGTGCAAAAGAATAGGGATTGGAGTCTGGAAGAACTCATGTTCGTGGATGCGATTATTAACGTTACTGTAGTATAAAGCAGAGCAGGACCGAGTGTTGCGGGAGCTGAACGAGGAGCTGGAGCGATTGATCAACACACGCCTCACGAGCAGCGGGACTTTTATTATGACACAGCCGCTGGCGCCGCTTCCGCTTTTCCGGTCATGAGTTTACGGGAGCTGTCCTTGTCAACAGAACCAGCGGCAGATGGTAAACAGTAATTATGTTCCATAAATAAGTAACACAATCCACCATAAAACGTGCAAGAAGTAAATAAGGAACTGCTTGAAGCAAGCTAGTGGTTTGCTGGATGCTAGACACTACTTCCGCATTTGTCCACGACACTGTTGTCATGTGGTTTCTACGTCAGTAAAGGCGGTATCATTCGACGTCATTGACAGGCGACTGCACTGCCCCGTGTCACTGTTTAGAATGGGAATTTTCTCATGATTTACAAGTAGTTGAAAACATTAGAGATATTGTTAGTAATCAGCTGGACAAAATATATAACACTAGCCTAGTGGTTTTTGGATATTTTACTGCAAAAATTTTACATATTGTACCTTTAAGAAAAAGGTATTTTGAAGAATGTTCCATTTTTTTTTTTTTTTTTTTTTTTGTCCATACAATGAAAGTCAATGGGCTTCAGTACAACAATAGACCCCAATGGCTTTCAATTATGTTCTGTAGATGAAGGAAAGTCATGCAGGTTAGACCAAAATGAGGTTAGGTATAAAATAACAGAATTTTTATTTTTGGGTGAACACATTAATATTGATATTTGCTTATGTGAGCATGTTATAGTATTGCATGCCATGTCTCTTTATGGTTTCCTGCTCCTTGTAAAAGTGAGGAGAAATTGAGTGATGGTTCTTGTTTAAATGGCAGTAGAGATGACCTGTCTGAGAGATGTGTGTGTGTGTGTGTGTGTGTGTGTGTGTGTGTGTGTGTGTGTGTGTGTGTGTGTGTGTGTGTGTGTGTGTGTGTGTGTGTGTGTGTGTGTGTGTGTGTGTGTGTGTGTGTGTGTGTGTGTGTGTGTGTGTGTGTTTGATTACAGACAGGACTTGGGCTCTGTGACTCCTCAGTAGGGCAGCCATGACCTTTGACACCTACCCAGCAGGACTTGACGCAAACTCAATGTGTTCTTCAATAACGCGGCAGGATGAAAAGACAGATACAGCATTCTGGGCTGCTGGTGGACTTCCTGTCTGAAGCCAAACACAGGCTGTGGAAATTGCACAGGGGTTGCCTCTACGTGTCAGCTGCACAATAAGTCTTTTATGCACACCATTTAAAATAACTGCTGTCTGTTTTATTGTGTTTTAAACTGTAATGTATTCCTGTGATCAAAGCTGAATTTTCAGCTTCATTACTCCAGTGTCACATGATCCTTCAGAAATCATTCTAGTATTATGATTTGCTGCTCAAGAAGCATTTCTGATTATTATCAATGTTGAAAACAGTTGTGCTGCTTAATATTTTTGTGGAAACCGAGATACATTATTTTCAGGAATCTTTGATAAATAGAAAGAACAGCATTTATTTGAATTTATTTTGTAACATTATAAATGTATTTACTGTCACTTTTGATCAATTTAATGCATCATTGCTGAATAAAAGTATTAACATCTTTCAAAAAAATTATATATATATATATATATATATATTGCCTGACATTTATGAAAAATACCCCTATATAGGCTACAAACATGCACACACCAATGGAGATATTCTGCATGTATCCCTGACAAGTCATACATATTGTTTGTAAGTCTTTTATTATGTTTTTTGACAGGCTTTAGTGTATTACGCTTGCCAAGAGTGAATCTGTGTAGGTGCAGAAGGCACCAGACTCAATAACCCAGCATAACAAATTTCCCCTGTTGGGTCTTTTCCCCTCCCCAGCTCCATCCAGAATATGATTTTATTTTAATAACAGTATGTCTGCTTCTTGCCGTGTTATAAATCAGCAGATCACAGGACAGAAGTGGGGCTGAACGCTCAGCTCATCCCCTCCAGACACTTTCCCTTCCTCTGAACATCACCTGTGTTCCCACCAATAAAAGAGTAGCAAAAATCATCTCTCGCCTTAAACCTCACCCACCTCTAACTCATCTTCTTTTGACTGATAAATGGCTTTCTTTCCCCCTCTCAACTTTAATTGTATGCTCTTTTCATCTTAATGTGATGTTTGTTTCCTGTCGTTTATTAGGCGGTGACTGGGAGCTTCACAGCTATAATTTTCGATTCAGGAGGGTTGTCAGAACTGAAGCAGGTGGAAGAACCACTGGATCGTCTGCCAGCTTTATCATGGAGAGCGCAGGGTGAGGTTTCACTCTGCTGTACTGTACTATTCTGTAATTGTCTCTGTCATTCTTGAAATTGTGGTTCTGTATCAAGGTAAATGCACTTGAAATTTCTCAACATGAAATCAAAATTTATCCTATTTACTTTTTGTACTGCATGTTCCTGATGTTATTGTGAATGATTCATCAGTGTGCGTCATTCCAAAGATAAAAATACTTGTCTGATCTTTCATTGGAATAACAACATCCACCTCTGACGCAAAAATGTCAATAATACCTGCGCTCTTGAAGTGACCACTTGCATTCTGCTATCTTTCTTATGGGCGCTCAGATTCACTTTTATTTTTCAGCCACCTGAACCATAAATGACGTCATGACAAGGCAGATTGACTGATGCCACACCAAAAACACACTATTGACTGTTCTGAACTCTATATCAGTGTACACTGTTTCTGAACTCCCTGAAACACCTCCATTGTAGTCTTGAGTTTTCTTCCGGGAATGAACACGTCACAATATTCCTAATTTAAATAATTCCCACCCAAGGCATATGCAAAAACAGGGGTGAGGCCCAGTTTAACCGCGATAGAAACTCATGGTAAAGGGGCGTGACATTTTCAAAACACGCTCAAAGCATTGACCAATCACAACACACTGGTCCAGCCGACCAATCAAAGCACATTGTGCTTTTCAGAAAGAGGGGCTTCATATAGACAGGAACCAAACAGAGCGTTACTGCTGAAACAATGCCAAATATGTGAAAAATAAGGTGTTTTTGAACATTCAAGCATGAAAACCCATTCCAGTAGACCCTAAAAACAAAACCAAGATAATATGGCCTCTTTAAGATTTTAAAGGGGACCTATTATGCCCCTTTACACAAGATGTAATATAAGTCTCTGGTGTCCCCAGAATGCGTCTGTGAAGTTTCAGCTCAAAATACCCGACAGATCATTTATTATAGCTTGTCAAATTTGCCCCTATTTGGGTGTCAAGAAAAACACGTCATTTTTGCGTCCCTTTAAATGCAAATGAGCTGCTGCTCCCTGCCCCCTTTCCAAAAGAGGGCGGAGCTTTAACAGCTCGTGCTTCGGTTGCTCAACAACAACAAAACTGGAGAATCTCACGCAGCTAAAATGAGGATTGTCAGTAACAGTGTTCAGACTTACATTGTTCAAACCGGAGTCAGACACTGATGGAGAGACTCAGGAAGAAGTTACAACTTTTAGAACGCATCTGGATATTTCTGAATGGTTAGTGGATAAATTTGTGTAAATGCGGTGGAGTTGATTCAACTCATCGACTAGCGTGTGCCATCATGTTAATCTTTTGTGCAAATCTAGCATTGAATTGACCCTTATTTGTGAAGCAGTCCGGCGTAAAACGATGACATGGCAACAATACTCTACGAAAACAACTCTTCCTCTTCTCTAAAGCAGCCCAACATGGCCTCACCCCCTTTGTTGCGCATTCTCAGAGGTGGGGTTTATGTCAATTTTGGGGTTTGTGATGTCACCAATCCGGGAAGAAGCTCGTTGTAGTCCATATACAAGCCATTTGTTGTAGTCCTTAAAAAGCAATTTCTGTAAAAGAAAATAGCTCCCTTTGCATTGGACATGTTGTAACTTTGCAGATGTTGTTTATGCTCTAAAAGCAACATTAAACACTAACTGATGTTATAAAAGTGAAACAACAATCAAGGACCCTTTTAAGATTACAGACTAAATAACATGATTAAATGCATAAAGTAGCCTACTTTTTTGAATGATCTACATTCAATATCGTATTGAAACAATTTTAATAATTTAAAAGCCAAATCAGCGAATTTTCCTCCCACTATATAGGTCATTCCCACCTTCAGATTACAGTTAAACCAAATTATTAATCCACATATCCTGATCAATAGCAATACATGCATGAGCATCACAGCAAGAGGGCAATATTTTCTGAGTTCCTCTTCTGAACCTAACAGTCTAATTCCCATCTAGATTAGCTGCGCTCTGATAAATTATGCTGTGTTATGGATACATTCCTGGTCCTTCAAGGTTATATAACATTCAATATGCAGTAGAAGAGTGAGAGACAACTAAATTCAGGTCAGGACACAGCAGGACGCTTTCCTTTTCATGTTTGATCCAGAGGGTCACTTCTGCAAACTCATTAAGACAGAAATGCAAATGATCTTCTCTTTCACGATATTTCTCTTTTTTGAAGAAAAAAGGCAATTATTGTGCCTACAGTTTACTGTAAAAGAAATGCAAGAGCTGTGCATTCATGTAGCTAAGCAGGCTACATTTAGATGTGTATGTTAATATGTTTGCTGACAGTCGAAGGTCCAGTGATGACACAATGTTCGGCTTTTAAATGATGTATAAGCAGTGTACGTTTTCCTTTGAAGTCTCACTAAAATGTGGATAGTTGTCTGTTGTTGTCCTCACTATGAGGTCAGATATCCTCATGTTGGGAAATAGGGTAAATTATTGAGCTGTATTATTCTAGACACACAGAGCTGGCTTCCCATACAGAGAATGATCTTTGACTAAATTGCATTAAAACTTTGTGCTTCATGAAACTGGAAAATGCACTTCATTTCATTAATTAACATTTATTCATTTGCCAGATACTGTACTTTTATTAAAAGTACTAATGTATTTATTGTATACATTTCATCAGCATGTGTACGTCCTGGAAATAGGCTATCAGTTTTTAAGAGAATTTTTCTGGCCATCAATCTGTGATTTGTCAATTTTGATGACAGAATTACAGCATGTTGTTTCTATATGCACAAATGTAATTAGACCTACATTTTACTAAAAATACATCAATAATTTCTATATTTGAAGTTAAAAATCCTATTAATGTCTAGGCTTTTTGGTGACTGTCCAAGAGTTTTACTCCACCTTGATCCTACGCATCATGACGCGAATTATGGGTGTAACTTCCGTTAAACTGTAAACAATCAGTGAAAGGCTCACTCTATGAACGCAATAATGCGTTTTTTTAAAACTGGGTACAATGAGATGAGATTATTCTACTCACCCTTCAACCACCGAACATTAAAAGGACATTTAAAACTGTAAAACTATCAACAAGGCTACTTTCAACAGAACACGAATAATCCCAAAAGCACGATTCTTTCCACAGCAATAACGGACGGGTTTAATATCACTCTAGTAATCAAAATATTAACTTAAGCATTGCATGATACTATTTCCAAGTGATTTCTGTCATTTTTACAGATAAAAAAATTGTATTTACCTGTGAAAACAAACCTGGAAAGAGATTTCAGGATTTGAGGTGAAAAACGAGAATGCATTCCAGTAAATTATTAATGGGATATATTGTAAATTAAATCGGGAAGAACAGACCACAAATGTGCAGTAGGCCTATATGTTGTTCTTTTTCATACCATTATAGCAGAATGCAAAGAGAAAAAAGAAAATAGGCTAATCATGAGGAATAGAATCAAAGACTTTATAAAGAAATACTGTGCACATTTATTTTTATGAATGGGAGAAAATGGCGGAATATGTCCCGCCTTCTAAATAACAGCCAATCGCCGATTGTTAAAGTCATCGCGACGCGCGCTTTTTTTAAAGACGCGACATAGGAGGACTGTGCATGCGCATTAATTGATCCCTTAAAAATGCCCTTTTTTTGTCATGATGCAAGCGTTTAGAAACAAAACTTATGAGACAGTTGTTGTCAGAGTCCATTGGTGATTTCAAATATGAAATTTAATCTAAAGCTTGGATTATTTGATGTTTCCCCATTCAAAGAGATAGAATCCGCACTTGCATGCCAGAGAGTCGTTTCAAAGATGGCCGCCGAGTAAAATAACTTGTTTTAAAGGGACTTTGAATGCAGTGACTGAAACGAGCTCTTGCCATAGATATTCTTATTATAATATGTCACGTTAAAATACCAGGGTTATTCTCATGATGTCTGAAAATAAAACATGAAGGAAAACTGACAGTACATTCAGTAAATCTGACAGATACGCTTTATTTGTAGCCTATATGGAAACCTTATGATTTGAAATTATTCATTTCAGTCTTTTAAAGGAAGTTCCCCAAACCGGAAATGCCACCCATAATTCAAAACGCAGTATGCTCGTCAGGAATAAGGTGGTTAAGTGCCTGTTTTGATATTTCTGGCAGTTTTAATGCATTTCATATGCAGCCTTACATTAAAACAAATGTATTAAAATAAATCAACTTTACAATAAGGTTAGATTGTCTTATAGAAACCAGCCTGTCAGGTTAATGTGCGTTTCGTGTATGTAATTGTCCTTTTGTTTTCAAGCAGCTATTCATTCACATTTATTCATTTGGCATCATTTTTTTAAAGCAACTTACTGTGCATTCATGTTAGGTCTATATGTGCCTGAATATATAATCAATCTATAGATTAATACTGAGGACAGAATTCTAACATGCATTATATAAAAATTATTTAGCTCTATTGTTTTTTTATACTAAAAACAAGTTTGTTTGACTTAATTAAAAATCTTGTCAGTGTAGACACATTTAATAATTGTCAAGAATCTGTGATTTTAAAATAATAAATGTTTTGCTGGCTCCGGGCTATGGAATTACAGCCTTACATTTAAATAACCGTGCATTAAAATAAATCCACACAGTTTACAATAACAACACATCTGTCCTGCTATGCATACATTACATTTAAAAACTGAAAGGTTCGATTGTTATCCCAGGAGCCAGTCTCAGTAAGTGAATGCGCGAGTGTGTGTGTGTTTAAGGCTCAGTTTTCCGCTACACTCTGGAATGCGGCCAGTCCCGTCTCTCCCTCCCTTCTCTCTCTCTCTCTCTCTCTTGATTCCACATTCGGGTTCCAAATCCAAAGCCTTTGATCTTTCTCGCTGTGTCTCCTTTACCCGGAAGAGAACCGTCGCTTTCCCTCTCAGCTGGGATGAAGGCGCGCGTGGAAATGTTGGCCCGTCTCCATCCTCACACCATATATGGTCATACAAAGGCTGGGGATGAAAGAGGCCGCCGCCGCCAGATCAAAGGCAGCCACGGCTCCGCCCACTGACCCCACCTCCGCCTGCTTTATAAAGATCTGCCTCCTACTCCAAACTTATTCTCACGCAAGCCGCAGAAACACTTCCCAATGTTTTTCTTCCCCTTTCTTGTTTTCTGCTACACTGAGGGAGGGCTCCTTGAATTTATCTGTTTTATATATTTAAATCTCGCTAGCAGTAATTTTGTAGCTGTTCACATTTATGCTTTATTCATCATAACTAATTCATAAAATCTGCTTAATATGATCATTTGACTAAAATTGTTAAATTAATCTAACTTGTGTTTTCAAATAAAATCTGCTGATAATAAGATTTGGGAAGACTTTTTTTTTTTTTAAACAGTTTGCGGGAGGTATTGTATAATTTAGGCTATTATAAGGCTATGTCATTGATTAATTAAATGTATTTCAATCAAATGTTCCTCATGAAATTTTAGAGCATGATACACAATATGCATTTTTGGCAAAGGTTACTCGTATGGAATAGAAATAATTCGTTATGTATGCTCGAAAGTGACACCTAAGATCAAGTGAAATTACAAAAACGTGGCATATCAAACATAGGATGATTATACAGTGTATGTTTTATAAATGAAAAATGTAAATTTAGATTACCTTGAGAACAAAAGAAGTCAGGTCAACTTCAAGTATTCATTAAATTAAGCAATATGCATGAGAAAATTGATTTCACAATATGACTAAGAGATAAAAACAACTTCCTAGATTTTTTTTAAACACAATCTCATCCTCGATTATACTGTTGCTTTAAAAAAAAATTAATGTATTTACATTTTTGCATCTTTGATTTCACCCTTTGCAAGCCAGTGCAGATAATTGATTATAAGCTCATAGCCTATTCCATGAGGTGTTTTTCTCTATTTTTATGTTGTTTTTTAGCATTTATGTTTTTTATTCAAATGATAATTTATTATGATCATTTTAAAAATGCAAAAACATGTTTTAAATATTGATATAATCTAATATTTCTCTGCTATTATTTTCTACTGATTAGTTCATAAATCTAAAAGAAGCACAAATGTGCTGTTGAAACACTAAACAAATTAAATGTACTTATTATGTACTTATCATTAAATATGCACTTAATTAATAATTATATATTAGCCTATGTTATCAGCCATTCCACACATTTAATTTTAATCATTTCAATTCAAACATGGTACATAAAACGTGGAAACAAAAATATAAATACATATTTAATACCATAAGATGCCTATACAATGTTGTGCATCCTTGTGGGTTCAATATAAGTATGGAAAATGTTTCAAACATGAAAAGCTCGTCTCGATATTATCGAATTAAACAAAAGGACCTGCTGATTCGCATGAAACCATTCTGTCATTTAACATTCATTAACATGTTCACAAATCACTTCAGATGTTTCCTGTAAATCCTAAATATTTTATATCGCTTATGATCCAGCAGCTCCTTTCTAATTGGTTAAACTGACGTTGTTACGACACTGTTTTCGTTTCCAACCGCTCCAAAATGAATCTGAAACATGAACCTACACATTTTTTCTCTCTCTCTGTCCATTTTTGTTGGATGAAACGTATAAAATCCCCCTTTACTTTCCTCAGGAGTGTCAAGTCAATGTATGTGCGTGTGTGTGCGCGCGCGCGCGTGTGTGAGGTGTCAATCAAAGCGGCGGCTTGCCTTTCATCTCTATAGTCAGTCAGAGATCAGGGGGAGGAGTACAGCACTACACTCTCTCCAGCCCAACATTACTCTCAGTCTCTGCTGAGCTCATTTCTGAAGAGGGACACCTTTTTACCCAAGAAACCAAACGGGAATGACACACAGCATCTGAACTCCAGCACTTTTTTTTTTTTGAGTCGGTTTTTTTTTTAAACAGTCAGAATTGTCCTGCGTTCATCTGAACTTTAACTTCTGACTCTTGCTTTTAAAATCACCCAAGGAACTGTACTTTAACTTTTTAAAACATTCAGCGCCGCTACATTCATTTCCCCTCTGGATTCTCGAGTGTTTCGCCGGTCGCGCGCTCTTGCTGCAGTTGACCAAACACTCTCGCGCGTGTTTGGAGTGCGCGAGCTGAAAGTATACGGGGGTTTCTGTCTCACGCGTTCGCTTTCCGGGCGTTTGTAGGGTGAGGAGGACTTTCAATCACCCGAGAAATGCCGCAGTTGTCAGGTGGAGGAGGCGGCGGGGACCCGGAGCTCTGCGCCACCGATGAAATGATCCCGTTCAAAGACGAGGGAGACCCTCAGAAGGAGCAGATCTTCGCGGAGATCAGCCACTCCGAGGAGGAGGGAGACTTAGCGGAGATCAAGTCATCTCTGGTCAACGAGACAGAAATCAGTCCCAACAGTAACAATCACGACGTGAGTACACCTCAAACGCACGTGAAGGTCCTGAACAATCTCAGTGAAACTTCATGGGTCCAGCTGTTGGGAAGTTGGGATTTGTTTTCAACATTAAGTGTCATGTTGATATTTTAACCTCTGTTCTGTTAGAGTGTGTGTGGATGGTTTAAATGGTAGTGCTACACGTGTTAAAGTCAACAAACTTATTTTGACCTACAGAGTCCTTATTTAAGCGAGACAAAAACACTAAAAGGGCCTCTATTATCATAATTTTCTTTATTGATCACAAAGAAAATTAATGCTTTTTTATTTGTTTCGATTTTTATGACAGTATTCATTTTTTTTAACCCACTGTCATTTTTTTTTTCAAAGAAGGCATTTTTGATCAATATTTCCTTTTACTGATCACAAAAAATAGTAGCTATTCAACAGATTTATTTGAAATTTTAATAAGAGATATTTATTCAGTTTATTCAACAATTGTTAAACCTATTGTAAATATAATATTGCAATACTACTAGGCTACATCTACTATAACAATGGTAAATATTGTTGTTGTTATTGCAATTTTTGTGATTATTAATAATTATTCAGGAAATTATGCCAGATAGGCTGCAATATGCAGATATTTTAATATTTCTGAAACAGCTCTGATTGTTTTTTTTTTGTGATACTCTTTTACAAATAGCCACAAAACTGCAATATGCTTATTTTTTTTAATATGGTATTTGTTTTTAATGTTTATTTTATTAATATTTATTTTTAATATGTATTAAAAATCAGTGTACCCCATTTATAATGGCGACAAATGAATTTGCCTGTCCTTGTTCAATTACATATTGCATTTTCACACAAAGGAAATAGTAAATAATTATCCAAATGAAACAAAATGGCTCTGTATATCCATCTGAATTTTGTGAAGCAGTTGTCAGATTAGTATGCTGGTGTAATCTCGTTTCAGTTTATTTTTGTTTCTCTCTTTTTGCTTTTTTTTAAATTTCCCATTACTTGGTCATGTGCATCAAGTAAAATGAACTGAAGAATAATAAGATGCTTGGCTTTATTAATGAAATGTATTTCCTCCTGGCATCAACAGCATGAAGGGTTACAGCATGACATGAGAAAGAACAAACTGACGGGCTGAATGTTAATTGGGAAAGCAGTGCAGATCCTCACTCCGCTGGAAGGCACCCAGAGGGAGCTGAACTCCAAATGGAGTTTATTTCCCGGCACTTCTGATTCATAATGCGGAGTGAACGAGAATAGTAGCGAAGCCTTTCTTTTTCCTTCCTCAAGATACCGACCGCATTTGTGGTCAGACTCCACAGCAGAGAGAAAATGACTGAGTTAATCAATGTACAAAAAAACTCAAGTTATCTTTTCCTTATGTATGCCTTCTGCTAAAAATATGATCAAAGCATGCTTTATTTTGTCAGCTTTTGTTTTAGGGTTGAGCAGTTTTACTTCAGATAAAGCCTTGAATTCCACATCAAAAATACGTTGCACATCAGAAATTAAGCTGTTAATATCTCTCTCCTGCATTTTTGAACAGGCAGCTAGACAGTCCCAAATAACACCAGACTCTTACCACGACAAGCACAGGGAACATCCGGACGATGGTAAGTCTGGCTTGGGAAAAATTGTGTATTATTATTAATTCTTTGATTCAGTGATGCACTTTTTTTTTTTTCTTAAAGCATGCTTTTACAAAATCATGGCATTTTCATTCTGTTATGTAAAAACATTTGCAAAGAAATTCTAATGAATACAAGATGCTATTTTTAATAAATATGCTGGTATTCATTCTTTTCATTGATCATGCTGGCTTTGTGAAGGGAATTTCACAGCCCACAGTGTGTTTGTTGTCGACACGTAATGACACGTGCCAGGGAAGTGCCCCATCTTCCTGTGACACGCTGGCCTCCAAACACACCGTCTGAGACTCTATTGTCAAGAGCAGCATGTTGCTGTGATTGCCCGGAGTTCATTTGATCTCTGTTTGCACCCGGGTCTTTTTTACGCCGAGCAGGGCGCTGGGGTCACAGTGAAGTGACTTGATTGTCTTTTGCCCTTTGTTCTCTGCTTGCTGTGAATTAGGATGCAAATTTTCAGCTAAACACTTCAGTGGCCTCAAAACGGCTGCCCCATTTTAAGATACCTTCTTGGTTTCCTGTTTAGCTAGAATTTCATGCATTTTTACAAATTTGGTTATTCATTGTAAATTGGCACTGAAAGTTTTTTTTTTTTTTTTAATAGTGACTGGACCACATAAAATATTACTTAAAATAAATTTTAAATCTTGCCTCTTATTAATTCAAGTTGAATTGTATTCTCTTAACAGGCAAGCACCAAGACATGTACAGTAAAGGCCACCCGTACCCCAGTTACCCAGGATACATCATGATGACCAATATGAACAATGAACCCTACATGAACAACGGCTCTCTCTCGCCTCCCATTCCCAGAACGGTGAGTGTTTTCCTGTGCCGATCCCTCGCCGTCCAACCAGTGACATTTTTCACAACTTCATTTTATCTTCCCTCACGCAGTTCGGGGTTATGATGTTAGTTGCCGATTGGCGGCGTGTCTGTGACTAATGCTGTGACCCATATCCATATCTGCTCGTACTGTCTATACTTTTCAACGTTGCAGATAAAAAAAAAAAAAAAAAACAGCAATATTTGCATTATTGTTTTGGGACTTGCACTCTTATGGATAAATGTATAGAACTTTACCCTCTCGATTATTCTATAAAACAACCGCTGATGGAAGGAGGGGGTTTATAAAAAAAAAGAAAAAGATGGTGGATACGCTAGCAGCTGTCCACCCTAATCCTGTTTGGTAGTTTTTGTGTGGTTAAGACTCCCTGTTTGGCAGTTGACTGGTGCCTGGAAGAGACGGCCGCTGCAGGCAGTCTGTGAGCCCGATGAGAGAGAGGGCTTTCTCCGCTGAGCTCATCTCATCCATTGTTTGCACAGCTCTGAATTCAGCTCCTTTATCAGTCTGCGGCTGTGCGATTATGGTTCGGTTTTGCTCGCCGCTGTGGTGACGGTCGCCAAACAGAAGATTGATCTGTAATTGATCAAAGCATTTGGGATAAATAGTTATGACTTGGTTAACATTTTTATCGTTTAGTTCTCCTTAAGCATTTTTTATTACTTAAGCATATACATTGTTACACAACAAGATGTGGTTAAGCAGTTTATTGGCAAACACAAAAACGTCTTTGGGTCAGCAAGGTAGTCACACATCCTTTGTGGTTTAAAGCCTTTTGCTTGGGACGTACAATAAAATCCACAAATAATAGCAGATTTTTTCCACTCGTACTTGACAATGATTTTGCAGAGTTGTTGCAGAAATCTGCAGCCATTTGCAACTTACCTGAATTTCCTTTTTTTACTCTGTGTGCAATAAAAACGCAATCATGCCAGATCCATTTCCTCAAGCTCCTCCGTCTGTTGTCTCTTTCTCTCCTTTGTGGTGGCTCAAATATTCGGACACAGTATCTCCAAGGTCTGGGATCGGTTTTCAGCAAGATCAAAGGCATCTTCGTCCCCCCCCCCCCCCCCCTCCTTCCTCCCCCCTTCATTCCCCTGAAGTTTGGATTGATTTCCATTGGCTATGACATTCCAGTGCCTGAACTCCCACCCAGTCATGAAGCAGACAATTCTGGTGGTCAGCATTTTTCTTGTGTGTGTGTGTGTTGTTGCTAGCTGGTGAAACGTCAACCGTACGAGTACAATGTTCTCCAGCCCCCCAACAGTAGTGGATATTGGCATCATGGTGCTTAGTGATCCATGAAAGCTCTACATGTTGCTCTAATCTGATAGACGACATCTGGAAATGGCATCCAGGGTTCCTTTGAGATGACTAACTTGGGGTCAGCAGATAATGTTTCCAGGTAAACACTGGGGCTGTATTGTCTCTGGTGCCTGTAGCTTTGAAGTTATAATATTTTAACATTAGTATGAAATAGTGAATTGGGAATTAGGACAACCTAGGCATTTCCTCCTTTTGAAATGATTTCCCTCGCGCCGGGACGTTTCATGTAGTTCCGCTTATCTCGGGCCCTTTTAATCAGTTGGAGAGAAGAATGGGGTGATGGGGTCCTGGATTTCATTGAATTGTTTAATCTGTTCTCCATCCCTTCTCTTTCGTTACTTCATCTTAAATTGGATTATTTAAAGTTTGAGCAAAAAGTTTCATCTCACTAAAAGTGTTTGAGATGTTACATGTTTGACCTTTGATCCATAAGTTAGTTAATGCCTTTGTCTAAATGAGTGAAAAGAAAACCAAATTTCCCCATGTATAATAGGTGGAGCTGAATATCAACCAAATGTACTCCAGTATAGTGGTTTGTTTACCACATTTTTTTTCTTTTAGCTGCGATTTTGGATTCAAAACTTATGTATGTTTGGTTGTGAAGTTGAACAAAAACCATATTTCTCCATGTATAGGTGGAGATGATTATCAACCAAATTTACTCCAGTATAGTGGTTTGCAAACTGCATTTTTTTTTTTTTTTTTTTCTGCGATTTCGGATTCAAAGCTTTTTTATATTTGGTTATGAAGTTAAACAAAAACCATATTTTCCCATGTATAATAGGTGTCGCTGAATATCAGCCAAATTTACTCCAGTATAGTGGTTTGCATACTGCGTTTTTTTTTGTTTTAGCTGTGATTTCAGATTCAAAGCTTATGTATATTTGGGTGTGAAGTTTTGACTTGATCGTCAAAGAATACAAACTTTGTCACTGGGCACCGTTGCAAGTAGCATATAAGTTATGTTTGCGGCAAATATTCACATTTGGTGTGAAAAAAGTCTCAGAGAAGAGCATTTGTGAATTTAGAAAAAAATACAAATTAACATTTTGAAAATCTTAAAAAAAATTAAGTGCATGGAAAGTAGGTTAATTTATTATTTGTTGGTTGCAGTCAGACTTCTATCTCGTAAAGGCTGGTTTGATGGGTAGCTTGCTCGCCATATGTATGTACGGCTACTGTAGTACATGTGCTGGAGCTGCTGGTGGAGCAACTTCTGTCCTTGTGCTGTTTTCCTCCCCCATCCTGACTGGCCTCTGGCAGTGGAGCTCGGGGAGAACCGACCCAAGATATACACTCACACTCGGCCTGCTTTGATGTGGGATGTGACGGATCTCTCGGTGTGGACATGCCGTGGAATCACAAACCCCCCCAAACCCTGGCTTTGCCTAAAGAGATTTCACACAGCTGGATCATCTACTCTCACTCTGTTCACCATTCGAAGAAACTACAGTTCCCAGCAGCCCTTGTGTTTGTTTTTTTTTAACATTATTTATGTCTTGCACTTCATAGTTTTCAGGATTTGCATTATTATTTACGTCATAATCAACACTTTTGAACTTCTAAACTCACCCATATGCCTTCCTAACACTCTTAGCACATACTTTAAACACATAACATGTCATCCTTTGATGAAGGCAAGTAAAGCGAACCGCCCCCACACATGGGTGATAAGGGGCAAACAAGTAGCCATATCATCTGCTGAGCAGGTCTGAACACCAGCATGGCCTAGACCTCGCAGATTTCAGCAGCCCACGGCCCTTTGAAGTGCACTGGTACAGACCCAGGGTTTTCAAACAGAGGGCCATTGATACTCTGTTTACATCGGCCGGTTACCACAGCCATATTGAATCCATGTGTCGGATTTACAAAGCAAAAAAGGCTGGCAGTGTTATTAGGTGATTTTATTTTATTTATTTATTTATTTATTTTTTTCTCTCAATGGTTTGCCCTCATGGGGCATTTCACCACCCCCGAATTATTAATGTCAAGAGACCCACTGAAATTCGCTAATTGTAATTGTCTTCATAGTAGGAGACTCTACAAACTCTGAAATTCTTGTCCAGAACACCCAAATTAAATTGCTTTTGTGTGTATTCAAGCAATGCTGTCATATTGGCATTGGTTTTGTTCCTCTTTGTAAGTCGCTTTGGATTAAACTATCTGCTAAATGTAAAATTCATCAATTTTTATAATATAGAATGCCAAGTTTATATCCTAAAATTATCATTTTCGAGCGGGCTTTGAACAGGCTTGAACACATGAGTGTTTTTTTTTCTTGACTTTTTAATGCACAGCTATTCTGCGATCCAGCAGTAGCACCTGTTGAGAGGATCCTGAGGGCATGTGCAAGTGAAGTGCAACGTTGTGTTTTGTCTTCGCATCACAGTTGTCATCACTTTTCCTGCATGTTATGTCTCCAGGCCTGGCTGTGACCTCCAGCGGCCTCTTTAAACCCTGCTTTATTTTGACAATAGTAGCTGACGCTGTTGTCCCAGTTTGGGTTGTTTTTCTTTTGCACTTCTTATTTAAGTATTTTTTTTTTTACTCCTTTTCATTTAATGTTTGTCGCTTCATTTAGTAGTATTCTCATTCCCAGTGTCATTTAAATCTCATTTAGTCTCGACTCTCGAATGACTTGAAATCCCCATGTTTTTCTCATTTTACAATTGTTTGTTTGAGAAGTGACATTCAATGCGTGTCAGTAACCCTCTTCTATCAAATCACGCTAGTTGTATAACCGTTGAAAATTGTGTAGTATTGCTAATTTTGCTGCGTAGAAACGCCAAAACAGTCAAGTTAAGCGTCTTGTCAAACCTTCGTCATCTCAAGAGAAATTCATCAGTGACAGTGATTGAAACCGCATTGTGTTTGTGTACACGCATCCCTGAACTTCATTTGCACTGCTTTTTACTGATCAATAGAGGCTCTGTGCCACTAGGTTCCACTTTTTTCATATTTTTCTGAAGCTCATTATTTTTTTTTGTCAGGCTGTTTGTGTATGTGGGGGCAAAAGAGCTTCACATGCTCCATGAATCAGACGCCACTGAAATATTCATGCTCCCTCGTGTAGGAGTTTGGTAAAGGGCTTCTCTGAATTACAGTACAAAGATGGCTCGCCACCAGGCTTTATTAGCAAGGCTGTTTAATGGATGTATAGATACAGCCTCCCCCCCCCCAGTTTCTTGCATGCACTCACTCCCTCTCTTTGTGTTGCTCACCGAACCCTCCCTTTGCCTCCGATTTCTCTGACTCTTTCGGCATCTCATAGTCAGTCAGTCAACTCATGTTTGCAGTGGATGGGAGGGGAGGGCTTTGCTATCAGCTCTTTTTGTGTGGTCTTGGCCATAAAAAACACCCTGTTCTTTGAATGTGAAAAGAGCCTGCCTTTAATTTTTGGGAAACTCATAAAAGTTTGTCGCTCCTTTCATATCTGCCGCAGAATTGAAAACAAATGCTTCTTTTTTTCATCCGCCTTTGAACTGGCCAATTATGGAGTTGTGAAAATAAAAATCACCCTGTCAATCTCTCTTGCTCCCTCTCCTCCTTTTTTACTCCTTTCTTTTCCAGCTTTTTCGTTTTAACTTTGCTCTCTTTGATTTCTCTCCTTCGCTCCCTTGTTTTTGTCTTTTTCTGTCTTCCTTTTTCTCTCGTTTGTGTTGAAGGTGTGTGTGTGTGTGTGTGTGTGTTGGGGGGGATCAGTGATGTCAAAGTCAAAACCGAGAGCATTAAGAAAACTGGCGAAATGCAATCCAGCTGCAATCCGACATGACGCTGGAAAAAGGGGGCTGTGGAGCAGAGAGCTGCGGCGTATTCCCAGGGCGCACAACTGCTCGCGGCCTTGGCTTTGATCTCTTCAAAGCCTTCTGCCTCCTACTAGATGAAGAGTCTTGGCTTCGTTTCGTGAGCGCTGGAGAGAGAGAGAGAGAGAGGGAGGGGAGGGTGAGTGAGGGGAATTAGAGGGGGTTGTTGTGCATAGAAATGGATGAGGATTGGGGGGGAGAAAGGCGAATTAAAAAAAAAAAATGTGACAAAGATACACTGAAGGAGGGCGGCAGGAAGTTAAAGGTGTCCTTTTGCCCTATTCGGGCCAAAATCAATCAGATTGTGGGAGTAATTACTTGTAATTCAGCACAAGTCTCAGGGGGTTTTGTTACCTGAGGGACTTTGACCTCAGAAACGGAGCCCAGGCCGGGGAAGGGAGGGCCAGTGGAGGGAGGGAGGGGAGAGGTGTTGAAAAGCAGGCTGCCCTGTTGCCGTCCAGCAGAGCAGAAAATGGGAGCACAATGCAGTGATTACCCTTGCAGATGTCCCCATATTTATGTCGGCGATGTTTTGGTGTGGCGTAGGCGGTGGGATTGCTACGGAGCTAACGAGGCTCGGCTATTGTAGTGGAGCGTGTGCCCGGTTCTGCCCCCTCCGAAACCCCAACACACCCGCCCCCAACCTCAAGGCTTTCCCACATTAGACTGAAACAGGGAAACTGTCTTGCCCCTAGAGGTGTCCAATTTGTGCAAAATACACTTACTTAAGATGATGATGGCGACATAAACACATTTTTTGTGGCCCATAGAGGAGGGTGGCCTGTAGCCCAACTGTGATGGCAATATATAGGCTACACTGAAAAGAAAATGGTGTATAAACAACTTTCTCTCAGAAATTGCTTGTAAATTTTCAAACTATTGCAAAGAAACGGCAAGTAACACATTGAATTACATGTGACATTTTGTAGTAGAAAAACTGACATTTTTTTAAAAGTGTACATTACATGATTCATTTAATAATGGCAAATGAGATATGTACACAATTTCTGAAATTTATTTGTAAATATGTACTGTATGTTTATAATTAATTTATATTAAAAACAATAAAATATATAAAAATGCTTTATGTAAACAAATTTTGTATAAAAATTGAATAATTTACAAAAATTATTTTAAGTTATTTTTATATATTTTATATAGATTTTTTTTAAAAGAAATTATTTTCATTCAGCAAGGATGCATTTAAATTGATCAAAAGTGACAGTAAAGACATTTATAATGTTATAAAATATTTCTATTTCAAACAAATGCTGTTCTTTTTGAACTTTCTATTCATCAAAGAATCTTGAAAAAATGTATCATGATTTCTACAAAATATGAAGCAACACAACTGTTTCAACATTGATAATAATAAGAAATGTTTCTTGGGCATCAAATCAGCATATTAGAATGATTTCTGAAGGATCATGTGACACTGAAGACTGGAGTAATGATGCTGAAAATTCAGCTTTGCATCACAGGAATAAATTACATTTTAAAATATATGAAAATTAAAAAATATATTTTAAATTATAATATTTTCAAATTGTAATATTTATGTTTTTGCTGTATTTTTGATCAAATAAATGCAGCCTTGGCAAAAAGACTTCTTCCAAATACATAAACTATAACTATAATATATATTTATATACTACTCCATTCTTGTTTTCTCCCATGTTCATGCCTCGATCATGGTTTACACAAACTACATAAACCGTAACCATTACCAGTGCCCCCTCATCTCAGCCTATTGTTAATAAGGTTCATCAGACAAATTGACTGCTCTGCTCCTTTGATCTGATCTTTCATCTCTGAATCTGGCCTTCTGCATTACTGTTACTGATCTGAACAGACCTGCATTGTGATGTTTTTTTTCCTATCGCTAATTGATTTGAGCCCATGTGGAGTGTTCATTTATTGCTGAAGGGCCCTTCAAAAATATATAGAGCCCCTTATATGAGACTGCATGTTCAAATACACACTTTTTTTAGGACATCTGCTATTATTCACCCCCTATTTTGTTGTATGATATGCTCTCTGTTTCTCTGGTTGTGGAAATGAGACCTGAGATGAGTAGCACTTTGTTTACTTTCCTCAGTTGTTTGATGCTGGATGATGAAACCTATAAAAATACTCCGCAAGACTGCGTTTGTTCATCGTTGCCTTTGTGCGCCTTGCACCAACTTCTTGCAACCACTGCAGTGGTTATTAACAGCATCTGTGCCTCCCAAAGGATATGCATAGGTAATAATAAAATTAGATTTACATCTTTGTTTGAGACTACACTATACTGATGTTAGGCCTGCGAACACTACCGTCGAAATTCTGGACAAACTTGACTTTGTTTCTCAAGATATTAAAAACCTTTTGATCTGAAGCCTTATGCTTAAATGTTTGAAATAAGTTTTGTAGACACATGTCTAGTTGATGTTAAATACTTTTGGGAAGTTAAGAACCTGTGATGTGTGTGACATGCTGTACTTTATCTAAACAATATTTTAAATTTAGAATCTTTTGTGGATTTTATGACTATTAATTGAGAGACTACATGAAACTCACACCATTTAAAATAATGCAGGGAAGGCAAAAGGATTTTAAAAATAGTGAAACGGTGACCTAATATAGACTTTTATTTCAAAGGGTTAGTTCACCCAAAAATGAATTCTGTCATTTATAACTCTCATTTCGTTCCACACCCGTAAGACCTTCGTTCATCTTCAGAACACAAATGAAGATATTTTTGAATCTGAGAGCTCTCTGACACCTCCATAGAAAGCAATGCAATTACCACTTTCAAGGCCCAGAAAGATACTGATCGTCGTTTTGACGTTGAACCCGGAAGCGCTGCACTGCGTTCACTACGTCAACAGCATAGGAGACTGACTGGGAAGAGAAGAGATTGTTGAATAAAGTTATTTTTGTTTTGTTTTTGCACACAAAACATATTCTCATCGCATCATAAAATTAAGGTTGAACCACTGTGTTCACATGGATTATTTTAATGATGTCTTTACTACCTCTCTGGACCTTGAAAGTGGTAATTGCATTGCTTTCTATGGTGGATCAGAAAGCTTTTGGATTTCACCAAAATTTTCATTTTTGGGTGAACTAACCCATTAAATGGAAATCTTGATAGTTACTTTTATTAAACATTAAAATAAAAGAAATTAATTTTAAAACATTGTCAGTCCAGAAGTGTTATTTCATACTTTTTATTACACTATTATTGTAAAATGTACACTTAGCAGGTGTATTCTAAATTTTGTAGTGTACGTCGTGGACTGGCTGTGTGTAAAATCATAAAGATTGCTGGAAGCGATCAGTAAGTTACCGAGATTTGGCGATGGCCTGAAATATTGAAGTTTTGAAGCTCTATTTCAAATGATCGAGCAGGTAAGCATTTTATATAAACACAAATGCATTAAAATATTAAAATATCTCATTGATGTCGTTTCAGTCCTGTTAAGAATAGACCTTAGGGCTACACGCCATATTGTTGATGCAAACAACATTTGTAAGACATTTAATAAATAAAAAATTGAAAAGGGTTTTCCACAAATTTCTAGTGGACAAAAAAGCACATTTTCATTGCATAATAGTTGCTACTCGTGTTGCTAGTCTGTTGCATTACAGAAAGGTGGTATTTCTCATTTTTTAAAGCATTTCATTTGAGAAAAATTTGTCTACGTCCCTGAGTGTAAGATGAGTCATCAGTATTTTTCATGTTTTAACAGAAGAGGAACACTGTAAATGCACATTTACTTGGCATTTATTTTTCTTTTAAAAGTAAACTAGCTAACACACATGGAATAAAAGCCACAAATGTCAAATTCATTGAAATACGAATGGCTGTGATTTGTGTAGTACATTGTGAAGTTTTCAGTGTTTATTATGTTTTGGAACGGTCCATCCATAATGGTATAATTCATATTCCAGCAGAATACTCTAGGTAGGTTTGCCTGGCATACAATGATATTTATACCTGGTCTTTGATAAATATTTATGTATCTCAGATGGCATACATCCATGGAAAGTGGTGCACATGCTGCTTATGCATTATAGATTTAGGTTGTAATTATTGGAGCTATTTTGAAGATAATCTGCATTAGAATAACTGACTGATGGTTTCTCAGCTCGTTCTGTATCTACACGCCCATGACGTGATGTTATTATGAACTCATTTTGCGATTGAACATTAATTGAAAACTTCATGGAAATTTGACTGTTGTAGCACACAACGCCTTTATTTACACTTCTGTTTTTCAATCTGTCATTTAATGAACGATGCACAAGAATAAAACCCCAACCATTTGCAGACAGAGGGTTGGCCTGATTTTCTGAATCCAGTTTTCTGCGAGCCAGTTTTCTTTTAGTTAGACCAAATCTTGGACCTGTTCCCTCTCCCATCCCATTATCTCCTATTTAATGTCAAGAACACAAAGATCTCACGCACGTTTGCATACTCCACCACCGCGTCTCGCCTTGTTTGCACACAGCCGATGTTTTGTTTGCTTTAGTCTGGACAATAGTCACAAAAGTACTCCTTCAAAAGTATCGAACCGGGGGAGGTGCCCGTCCTGCGTGTGAGCCGACTTTCAAGAGCTTGTTGAAGTGCTCCCTAGTCATGCGTGGGTTGAGAGAAGTCATTTGTTCTCCGGGGATTATAGTGCGAGTGTGTGTGTGTGTGTGTGTGTGTGTGTGTGTGTGCGCGCCCTCTCAGACTGAGGGTTTTCACTGGCTGATGCTAAATTGAAAAGCAGTTGTGTTGAGGTTAACTAGCTAATTCCCTAACAATGTGGGGAGGCCACATTTATATGAGAGGTTTGTGCGTAATGCGGTATTGTCCTACCTACAAGCAAAACAGTGCGACAAAAGCTTTACGTGATAAAAGAGTGAAGATGTAGGGTTGTTACAATTGATCCCTGGGTCTTATTGAGATGTATTCAGTCTTAAATCTGACAGAACAGGTTTTGATTTCTTGCGGTCTATGAGAAATATCACATTTTCTCTCTGCGACTGCACAAGTAACGAAAGCAAAATAAAAGAAAACTGAATTGAGGAAAAGACTAATTGTTTTTTCTTGTTTGTAAGAATACATCCAATCACGTAGCTTGTTGAGGACAGGTGTGCTATTATTTTTCTTAGTGATAAGGCTTCATTTTTGTCTGGGGGATGATAAAACATCTTACAATAAAGGAAGGACCTCAGTTACATTGACCAGAGTGATGATTTCATATGCCCTATGATTTCTGTGATGCCAAATATGCGGATGGAATTGCAGAATCATAAAAATAGAATTTACTGTATGTGACAATTTTATTGTCACTTACGGTACTTTATGCGGAGTGATGTAGGAATTGGTGAAAATTGGATAAATCCAAAGAACGTCTGTACACTCCACATTAACTTCATCTCCAGAGCTGCTCTGAGAGTTCACAAACATTTTGATAAAACTATTGTCTGATACACACAGAAACTCAAAGGTCTTCACTACAACCCGCCAAAATAAAAGTTGTTTAACTTGAAATTACGACCGTAATATAATACTGTTTTACAGTATAATGTACACTCTTAAAAAAAAATGCTGGGTTAAAAACAACCCAAGTTGGATTGAAAATGGACAAACCCAGCGGTTGGGTTAAATGTTTGCCCAACCTGCTGGGCAGTTTTATTTAACTCAACTATTGTTTGAAAATGACTGTTTGAAATGAACCCAAAGTATGTTGGAAGTTAACCTTTATTAACATGTTTAATAAATGAACATTTATAAATCAGTTTAATGATTAATAATGACACAATAAACGTTTATTAAATTGCTTATCAATAAATGTTCACCTTTTTGATTTTTTTTTTTTTTTTTTTTTTTTTTTTGCCTGTATGGGCAATATGTCTGATTTTTTAATTTCCAACCTATTTTCGATTCATTTCAAGCCAGCCACAAAGTCATTTTTAAACAATAGTTGGGTTAAATAAAACTACCCAACTGCTGGGTCAAAACAACCCAATCCATTTTCAACCCAACTTGGGTTGCTTTTAACCGAGCATTTTTTAGAGTGTACTTAAAATAACAATAATGATAATGGTTTATTAAAACAAGTATTTAAGAAAAATCACACAATTCCCAATTAGAGGTTGAGTATGTATTTTCTGCAGAGCTAATAGCAGCAAAGGTAACTGGAAAAATAATTGTTTCCAAACATACATATAGATTTTATCATTTCATGCATTCCCTGACAATCAAACCCATGACATTGATGTTGCTAGCTGTGGAAATGCTTAAAGTTTACTTGCCACTTTAAGAAAATGGAAAACCCTTTACCTTTAAATATATAACGGTATGCTTGGGATATAGTAGCTTTGTTTAGGGAAGGTTTTCAATAGGTTGTTTTTGGGGATATCCTAAATGGGCAGTTACACTGTGCATTTCCTTCCATTGACTTCCATTCATACTCATGCGAACTCTGGAAACCGGAAACGCAAGATCATGCAATTTATGTCACGTGAAGACGTGTGTCCAATAGAAGATATGTGATTGCCTGACCTTTTAACTGAATTAACAGAATAACGCAATTTTTGAAGCTGCAGGTTTGCAGTGTTGCAGAAAAGGGGAGTAGATTGTATATTTTTACATTTTGGATTTATTATTATTGTTATATGTTGAATTTATGTTTTTAAAAAAGACGTCACAGAGCGTGATGTCATATCATGACTGTTGCAGTGCCCAAAGAAAATTTGTGTGCTCTTTACAACTATTGAACGTTTATGATGTGTGCAGAGCAGAAATCCACATCTTCTGCAATGTTAATTTGCTTTCAACCGGTGTAGACTTCTGTCTCTTTCCCACCCTCCCCCTGCTCTGCTTCCTCTTTTCTTCTCATCTCAATCCCTAACTCTGGGCCGTAAAGCTCAGGCTTTGTTGCTGAGAGTGTGAAACTAGGTCACTACCCGGCATCTGAAGTAGCTCCATTCACTACAGCCCAGTACCTCTGATGTTGCAGGTACGGTTTGCGAGCTCGCACGTGTACGCACTCACACGGCAACAAACACACGTGCGGCAGAGTCTCACCGCTCCACTCAAACATTAACCTGAGCCTCCAGCCCTGCAGCGAGGGAGAGCGAGGGAGCGGATTGTTCCAGCCCTCCATCACAAGCTCCCCCACAGGTCTCATTCTCCCCTCGCTGCAAGTTCCTCCCAAATCCAGAGTGGCAGCCATTTATGTGCCGTATACCTGTGTGAATGTGCTGGCAAACACCGTCTGCACATGCCAGGCAAATCCCACTCCTTCAAACGCCTGCTCAGAAATGATTCTAGAACTTGACATATCTTCCACCGCTTCCTTCTTTATTTTTGTAGTAGAAAAAATGATGTTTTACGTTCTGAGGGAAACAAAGATATTTGAGTGGCTCACGCTTGTTGCAAAACTCGCAGGTTGTTTTTGGTGATTGAGCTATTATCATGTGGTTAAAATATCACAGCAATTGAGTTGAAATGGTTTAATTAAAAAAAAAAAAAAAATTATTTGGTAATGATTCTGCTCTTTACATTGTGGTGGTACCCAGGGTTGCCAGGTTTTCACAACAAAGCCCGCCCAATTGCTACTCAAAACTAGCCCAATCGTGTTTCGGGGGGTAAAATCCGCATTTTTGGTGGGGTTCACCTTATAAAATTTGCATTCCAGGGCTAAATATCATGTTATTTGGGGTCGCTTCAATCCGTGGATATGGAAAAACAACCCGCGGCAACAGTGTAAAAGTAGCCCAATTCCGCGGGAAAGCCGTGAGTTTGGCAACACTGTTGGTACTAATTTTTTCTGTAGAAAAGACTTTATTTATTCATTTATTTAAAAATACATTTATTTTAATGTCTATTTTATATTATTTTTATTATGTCTATGTATTTATTGTATGTATGTATGTATTTAGTATTGATTTAAAATAAATGAATATAAATAAATAATAAATAAATATTTAATTTTAAAAATATAAAAAAAGGAAATTTTAGTTATTTATATATATTAATAAAATGAAAAATAAAATGTAAATGTATTTTTTTTATTTAAATTGTAGTGTATTTAAATTATATTTAAATAAAATAATTTATTTACTTTATTTTTGTTTCATTAGTTTAGTTGATTTCTGACATTTTATCGTTATGGACCCTTTTTACAGACTGTGATGACGCGTTTCCACAGTCAAGTTTTTAATATTTTCTTTTTTAAAAAACTGACTAAACATTTATATCCCTATACTTTGTTATATTATCATGGCAGTAAATAGCAAAAAAACTACTTAACGCTTCTGCGAGGTTGTTTCTAATACAACGGCTGAGGAAGTGACGGCAAATTAGACGTCTTTCTCTCTTCTGACTGCTGTATGTTTTCTTCTTTTTTTAAAGTCGTGGAAATGTTGTCGCAGATTTTCTTTTGCTTTTACAGCACATGTAAATACAAAAATAATATTTGCTCCCGTCCCCCATTCAACAGTATAAAAGTTTATCCAACTATGATGACTTCTGCTTCTGAGAACACCATGAAAAGGGTCCATTAACAAAAAAATTGTCATTGCTTGAAAAAATAATAGTGTGCCTTTACTCAAGCCATGTGATTTGATGGATCATTCATGTCTGTAGCACAAATGGTACATGAAACGTTGTGTGCTAATACTTTGGGTTGTAATGTCAATAGCCTTAATAGAAGGTGAGCCTACTGTACATTTAGCAGTCCTTTAATTTGTGCTTTGCTACTGAGCTGTTTCCTTTTCATTGTCTGTAAAGGTAACACTAGCATGTTGCATAGCAGCGATTGGCCAGTGTGATTATGTTGGAGTATCGGCCTTCCATAAATAACCGAGTGAGAGCTGGCTCGGTATGAAAGGAAGGAATAAACAAGTGTTCATTCACATGCTTTCCACAACATTGTGAAGGATCACGAATGCCTGCATTTGGTATGTAGAAGTCAGGCAGGTTTTTAAAGTTTAATGTTTGTGGCTGTTGTGTCAGAATGCATGCTAATGGCACATGGTGTGTGTGTGTTTGGTCAGTGGATGCTGTGTTGCCTGCTGACCAGTCCACTCCAGTGGAATGTTTGACCTTTCGGTGGTGCTTTGAAGTGACCAGGTCCTGCTGTGAAAATGAGCCCTGCGTAAGCCGCAAGGTGAACGTGTAGCAGGATGTTGAGGACTCTGCCAATCCCTTATATAACCTCCACGCAATTCAAAACTGTGACGAAGTCACCTCACAACCAATCAGCAATATCTATATAATACTATTGTAAATGCGTTATAAGCAGTCGTCGATTGTCAGCTCAACCCTTTTCACTTTCCACTTAAGCCTTTGTTGTTGGTTAGGCAGCATTATTGTCGCCTTATTGTCTTGATAAATAAATGTTGTATTTTATTCTCAGTGAGCTTTAAATCCCTCGTCCTTGCGTCGCCTCAGGTTGGCGCCGTTCCAGCGTTTATGTATCAAATTTGTGTTTGTTTTATGGTTCACATCTGTCAGAATGCAGGGCTGCATATGCTGGTGATGTGGTTTTCTGGGCCATTAATGGGTGAGATGTTTGATGTTCTGTTCCTCTGCTTGACTATTGCAGATGACAGCTGGTGCACTGCTGTCACAATTCTGAATGCCATGCTTTGAACTTAAACTAGCTAAATAAATGTTATTTATTATTATTATTATTATTAATAATATATTAATTATTTTATGGTACTAATTATTTTTGTAGAGTAGCATTTTATTTTATGTTATGTTATGTTATGTTATGTTATGTTATGTTATATGTTATATGTTATGTTATATGTTATGTTATATGTTATGTTACTTTACTTTACTTTACTTTACTTTACTTTACTTTACTTTATGTTATGTTATGTTATGTTATGTTATGTTATGTTATGTTATGTTATTTTATTTTAATATCCCCAAAGGATATTAAATGTTTTCTTAATATTTTGTTTATTTATTTATTTACTTATTTTTTCTGTACAAACCACCTGATAAAATGTAAAACATTTATTTAAATATACTATTTTAATTTATTTTTTTTTTTTTTGGGTGTGAGTGTAACATCCAGGTTCCAACACCAGTGTTCAAAATAGACTTGTCCCTGACAATGATTAAAATAAAGTCTGTCTTTTGCTTATTCTTTTGCTCACTCTCTTTCTTTTAAAGCCTTTAGGGCAGGCTTTCCTCCATTCGTTCCCCTCTCCTCTACCTCTCTTGCTTTCCATCCACCCTTCGCTTCCTCCTCTTGTTTGTATCGCTACCTTGGGCATGTGGCATGTGCCATGAGAGCGCTTCATTAATTGGGTTTGGTTACATTAAGCCCCAGAGCCAACAGGCCATCCTGCCAATATCACATTCCATTTATAACCCACCGCTCTAGACTAGGGGCCTCTCTTTATTTTGGGTGTCTCAGTACTGGGGTTGCTCACTTACTGGGGCTTTAAAGGGGCCAATATATTGAATTGAGTGGGCACTGTGTGTGTGTGTGTTTATCTTTGTTATTTAAAGGTCATGCATTCCTACTAATGGGATGTGAGTATGAACACCTGGGGTGGGTGTGTGTGTGTGTGTGTGTGTGTTTGTGGGCAGGAACTGTTTTGGCTGGTAGTACAGGGTGTGTTTCTATTCAGGACTTGACTGTGTTTTGTCAAATGTTTCGGTAGTCACAAACCTAAAGTGTCACTTTTTTTCACAACAATTTTTTGTTTTTTGTTTGTTTATTTAGACTTTCTTATACAGTGTGTTAAATTAATTTACAGGGTTAAATCTAAATGACCTTTGTGTCAGTGTCAATTTACCACAGAAGATAGTTTCATCTCATTCGTCTGACAAACACTACTAAAATATGCTTCAAAAGTATAGCCACAAGACTTATACATGCTGACTTAGACAAGACTAGTGTGATAGATTCACTTAGTGTTATTTGCGATTTTATTTTAACTATTGCTTTAAAAAAAATTATGGATTAATTGAAATATATTTATGTGGTGATTGTCATTTTGCTGCAAATGCTTAGTGTGTAGTATATGAACAACCTAATATATGGCTTGTTTGAACCTACCGATGCATGCATTCACTCTTCACTCTTTAATTTCCTTTTATTCATGTGTAGGCATTTCTCTCGTAAGTAAACACAGTATAGAGGTATTTCACCAAGATGTGTAGCTGTATGGCAATCTGTCGTTACCACTTATGTTGTCAACTCCCGAATGTTTGCAAAACACCTTGCGCTCTTTCACACAGCAGCTTTATTGTAGCCGCGGGCATGAGGAGTCCTCATTGCATATAAATTACAGTAGAGGGAAGCGATTATTATAAACCCTCCCCCTCCTCCCAACACCACGGAAATGAGATAATTGAGTGGAGGACAAAGGGCTGGTGGTGCGAAGAAAACGCTTGTTGGTAACACTGACAATGTTTTGGGCAACATAGGATGATTGGAAAAATGTGCCTCTAGTCTATCTATGTTTCTGAAAAACTACAAAAACATACCTGCACATACTAAATATATATCTGCAGTTTTCAGCTGAAATGAATGAACACTAGTAGCAGTAAAACACCAACAATTTTTATATTACTTTGAACAATAATTATGTTAGAGACATATTACCAATTAATAAAGACTTATTTTTGCGTAGTTTCTTGCACAATACTTTAAGACATCAGAACACTTTTACCATAGTGCATAATTTGTAAACTAATCTATTTAGACTAGGGCTGTCAAGCAATAACATTTTTTAATCTAATTAATTACACAATGTGTTGACTAATTAATCTAATGAATCACAATTTAATCGCACGTCAAATTTGTCTGAGAGATTACCCCTAAAAGATCATTTAAAGTCATTATTGTGTTAAATGAGAAAAGCATCAAAAATAAATGACAAAAAACAGCTTTTGAAAGAAATATTTAATTGATTCTACATGAGGCTGAGTAAATGGTGACACAATTTTCATTTTTTGAGTAAACTATCCTTTTAATGTTTTTTTTTTTATTTTTTTTATTATTATTATTAATATGGAAATATATGAAAATGATACTCTAAAAATGAATCTAACACTGCCAGTAGGTGGTGGTAAATGTCTTAATGAGTGAGCCATTAAGTCATTCATTCATTTGATTCATTCAAATGGCTGATTAATTCAGGAATTAAGTAAATGGCGCTCTTTATCAATGGGCCATGAATCACTGATTCACCCGATTGATTCATTCAGAAACGAAACAAAACCACTGTGTGTTGCTCGGAGATGCACAACCGTTCTGCTCTGGCTTTATCGGTAATTGCTAGCCTGACTTCGTCATACTCATATTCTAGGCAAAATGTGAGTCTGATGCTGCTCCATTGCATTTGAATTATGGGGCGTGTCTTAACCGAACCAGTAAAAAAAAAAAAAACTCTGCACTCAATTGGATAGACCTAAAACCAATCAGAGCAACGCAGTAAGTGACGTATGTTGAACTTGTACTTAAAGGTACAATATGTAAAATTTTTGCAGTAAAATATCCAAAAACCACTAGGCTAGTGTTATATATTTTGTTCAGCTGATTACTAACAATATCTCTAATGTTTTCAACTACTTGTAAATCATGAGAAAATTCCCATTCTAAACAGTGACACGGGGCAGTGCAGTCGCCTGTCAATGACATCAGTTACCTTTGTTACCGCCTTTACTGACGTAGAAACCACATGACAACAGTGCCGTGGACAAATGCGGAAGTAGTGTCTAGCGTCCAGCAAACCACTAGCTTGCTTCAAGCAGTTCCTTATTTACTTCTTGCACGTTTTATGGTGTATTGTGTTACTTATTTATGGAACATAATTACTGTTTACCATCTGCTGCTGGTTCTGTCGACAAGGACAGCTCCTGTAAACTCATGACCGGAAAAGCGGAAGCGGCGCCGGCGGCTGTGTCATAATAAAAGTCCCGCTGCTCGTGAGGCGTGTGTTGATCAATCGCTCCAGCGAACTCGTTCTGCTCCCACAACACTCGGTCCTGCTCTGCTTCATACTACAGTAACGTTAATAATCGCATCCATGAACATGAGTTCTTCCAGACTCCAATCCCTATTCTTTTGCACCGTTCATTGAGATGGAGACCACATGTCCCAAGTTTCCGCTCTAAAACTTGGCGTCATCAAACTACGCCTTTGTTTTGAATAGGCTTCTAGCGACCTCTAGCGGAAAAAAATATCACAAATTGTACCTTTAAACTTTTGCCGAATCCTGTTGGGAGGATGGCAAACACATCTTTCCCATCGACAAATGCCTCGATTGCGGTTTTTTGTTTGTCTTTTAAAATTAATGCGCTGTCGATTTCTTTTATTACAGACGTGATAGTGGAATCTAAACATCTTACTTCTCCAGCTGCAGTCATCGTTGGTGAAAACCAATTCAACCCAAGCGCTCTTTGATGACGTGGGTGGTTACGTAACCGCAGTCCCACCTGTCCATCATCGATTAAAGCCCGCCCTGGCAATTTGATTGGCTCGGCCTTATGGGAGCTGAGCATAATTACTCCACAATGGATCGAGTCCAGACCGAACTTCCCGTCCAAAAAATGTTGTGGGTGGGGTTCGGGCTGGCACCCAGGCTAGGTAATTGCCAATTTTTATTGGCAAAACTGAGCAAAAGCAGACAATATCATGTATATAATATAATATAATATAATATAATATAATATAATATAATATAATATAATATAATACAATATAATATAATATAATATAATATAATATAATATAATATAATATAATATAATTAATATAATATAATATAATATAATATAATATAATATAATATAATATAATATAATATAATATAATATAATATAATATAATATAATAACTTCTGATTTATTGAACTGTTATATAAAATCATTGTTGAATTTTAGGATCATTCTATAGGCTCCGTCATGCAGAAAGTTGCTGCCCTGCTTCATATTCATCATCTATCAACTGTACGAAAAGTCAGATGACCTACGTAGGTCAGGGGCGGGGCGGGGCGATGCGTTAATAATTTTAATACGTTATTTTTCACTGTAATTAATTTATCTAGTTAACGTGTTAAATCGACAGCTCTGATTTAGACATTTGCATCACATAACCAGCTCCTTATGTATGGCTTTTCTGATGTAGTGAACTTGCTCTGTAACTCACCTGGTACAGTATTGAACTTGCAATGCAAAGCAATAGGATATGAATCCCATGAAACGGGGGTTACGATAAACGAGTCAAAGTCTTGTAGAAGCAGCTAAAATAGCATAATTGCTTCAGCAAATGTTTTATCTCACGTTTGCTTTTTGTTCAGTTTAGGGTCAGGATTAGTGTAGGTGGTGCGTTATTTTAAAACGTGATAGAGCAATTCACCTTTTAGGGCAAATCGCCAGACATTTCCTTTCTGAACTGCCGCGATACGTACAACAACCAACATAATAATAATAAAGTGTTGCCAGATTCAATTTAATCTGTTTTGGATAAAAGTTGACTTGCTTTTAGCGCTACTCAATGGACATTTCACTTTGAAAGTGTTGGGAAACATGCAAGAAGCCCAGAAATGTCACCACAGGCACGTTTTTTCAATGAGCGTGGGTAGGTTTTGGGAAGGAGAGCAGAGGGTGTTTGGCTTAGAGAGCTGGTTTTGGGTTAGGAAAGCCATATCTGGATGGTAAACCTCAACCTGCTGTGAAAGACAGAAAAGGGGTTATCATCTAGACATTTTCATTAGCTTTCAGCATTTAGTGCTGATTGGTTGAAGTAGCGGTGCTTTTTTGGAGAGGTTGTTGAACTGAACAGTGTCCATTTTGTCTCCCAACTCATTGCGCCCAATTTTGCCATTTCCCGCACTCTTGCTTTTCCCTCTTTCCTCTGGATTTTCTGCAGGCCCTCAGCCAGCTTGAGTTCTGCACAATGAAATTTCTTTTAAACCACATCTGAGGGGCTCTAGAGGCAGGCTTGGCCAGACCTGCTTATAAAATCCTAAATGGACATGCTTCTTTTCAATCGGCACCGCCTCTCTGCAAATATGAATAGAAAAACCTAAGCCTATTATTTTTCTTCATAATAAAAGAGAGAACGGGGGGAGGTGCGTCCGTGCTATATCCTGCCACCCTGGCCTGTGAAAAATCTGGCCCCTGAGAGATCCTTGGGGATAAATCGCCATGGCACCATCTGACCCGGGTTCCTGTGGGCAGTCGGGGTGTCCGGCCACTTCCTGGTCGGGTTGGGCGAAAGTGTTTTTAGTTTAATACGCCATTGAGCCGGGTTGGGAACTGGGTGGCGCAGCCTGTGATCTCAAACCACCTGGAAGGATTTGAATGGCCTTGAGTGGCGGTGAATCACCCTGCGTGACTTTTATTTAAGACCACAGAAATCTGAAAGAACCAAACCCTGCCTTCGTTTATTAAAGGCAACCACATTTTTGGTTTCATTTCTTTTTTTTTTCCAGAGTGAACATTTTTCAAGGTTGTGCCTCCAGGCCCCTACGAATTGGCACTGCAGTCTTGAGGTTCCCTGCTGGAATTTTAGCTTCATGCAAGGCTCTGAAATGGCAGTTTATTAAGAAGTTGAGAGAAATGGGCTCTGACAGCTGAGACTGAGAGGACATAAAAAGAGGCCCTGATCAAATAAGGTGGAACGCAAAGTGCCAACTCCCACTTTTCATGGCTGTCGTAAGTCGAGGACCCCGTATTGACGTATTGGAGAGTTGTGGTGCCTTTTGTATGATGCTTGTGTGGACTCCTTTCTTCAACTCGAACTGTTTTAAGTTCTTCCTCCACTCCCTGGTATCACTTTTTCTCCTTTTACTTGGAGACAGAGACTTGAGGCTTAAATGAAAAATATGCCTGCCTCTTATCTCTCTCCCAGAGGAAAAGCCAATAAGAGCTGAGAGGCGTAAAATGAAGAGGGGGTAAGGATGCTATCGTGCAGTCTTCCAGTGAGGGCCTTTCACAGTAGCTACTGCCCCCCAGTCACATTTTAGTAATGAGGGTGAGTCAGGGATAAGGTTTCCTTAAAGGTGCTCTAAGTGATGTCACGCGTTTTTAGGCCAAAACATTTTTTGTCACATACAGCAAACATCTCACTATCCGCTAGCTGCCTGTCCCCTGAATACACTGTAAAAAAACACGGTCTCTGTAGTCGCCACAAGCTCCGAAAATGGCAATAAAAACAAACTGGTCCAGCCTGGACCACGAATCATAATAAACATGCTCCAGCCAATAACTGACAAGAATGATTTTAAATGCGAGTTCATGACTGTTTCAGGAAGCGCGGAGGGGAGGGGCGGGGGAGGAGGAGGAGGAGGGAGGGTCTAGCTAGCCTCTGTTTTGTTTGACAACACTTCGAACGTCAACAGGAAGTTACTCCACCCAGGATCACTAAGAGCACCTTTAAGGTAGCAAAAGAGCCTTTTTAAAACTACTCTGCCAGATTAGCCATGACCTCTGACCATCGGTTGAACCTGTATTTAAATCACATCATGGACTGAATTATTAAATCTAATTTAGTTAAACTTTTATTTTTTATTTAACATTAGTTTTAATGTATTAACTAACATGAACTAACAATGAGCAATACATTTGTTACAGTATTTATTCATCTATTCAGGGATAGTTCACCCAAAAATTCTTTCAGACGGACACAATCGGAGTTATATTAAAAAATATCCTGCCTCTTCCAAGCTTTATAATGGTAGTGAATGGCGCTCCTAATTTTGAAGTCCAAAAAAGTGCATCCATCCATCATAAAACTAATCCATATGGCTCCAGGGGGTTAATAAAGGCCTTTTGAAGTGAAGCGATGGGTTTTGTAAGAAAAATATCCATATATAAAACCTTATAAAGTAAATTAACTAGCTTCTGGCAGACAACCTATGCAAAAACGTGTGCCAAAAGAGTAACTTCTGAGTAGTGTAAGCTTAGACACCTCTCATGGTTCAAACAAATAGGGCTGGTCAACAAACTCAAGCTCCTCTTCTCTGATATAAAAATCCTACAATATTTTTCTTTAAAAATTCTCATTTTAGACTTCAAATTAATGACCAGTGTTTTGTTTTGCTCTCTCCTCTGTGCTTCCGCATCCGTCATTGCGTCATGCGTCAGGTCAGTGGTTAGTCTTTTAGCGTAAATCGATTTGTGTAGGCCGTCTGCCGGAAGCTAGTTATTTTAGTTTAATAAAGATTTAAATATGGATATTTTTCTTACAAAAACCCATCGCTTCACTTCAGAAGGCCTTTATTAACCCCCAGAAGCCATGTAGATATCTTTTATGATGGATGAATGCACTACTTTATGCTTCAAAATCAGGAGCGCCATTCACTACCATTATAAATCTTGGAAGAGCTGGGGTATTTTTTTTATTTAATATAACTCCGATTCTGTCCTTCTGAAGAAGATATACACCTAGGATGGCTTGAGGGTGAGTAAATCATGGGATATTTTTCATTTTTAGGTAAACTATCCCTTTAGTGTTAGTTTAATCCATTTATTCATTGTTTGTTCATTGTTTTGTGCATTAAATAATGTTAACAAATACAACTTTTGATTTTAATAATGTATTAGTAATTGCTGAAATTAACATCAACTAAGATTAATAAATGCTGTAGAAGTATTGTTCATGTTAACTAATGTAGTTAAATAATGTCAACTGATGAAACCTAATTGTACAGTTACCTTTTATTTTATTATTGTGTAAAAAGACCATGTAGATATTAATAAATTAAAATCAATAAAATAATGTTATATTCTTATTACTTTATATGTACAGCACCAATGTATAACATTTGTTTATGTTAACTCACTTATATAGATTATAATATCAGCCAACATATTGATAAACAAGTCTCAACAAAAATAATCATCTGACAGAATCTGACCCAACATAAACCTTGTCAGCCTGGCTTATGAATATTAATTGGGAACATAACATTCGCCCAGTACCAGTTGCGAGTTTGTTTGATTGACTGCAGATGTGAATGGTTGGCAGAATCTTATTCTTGGTCTCAGAACGATTTCAGCTGGCTACAATTTGTTTCCTTTGCACTGAAGTAAAGCAAAGTTTATATACGTTTAAGTTATTATTACCCCAAAAGTGGGGTGGAATAACCTTCTAAAAGTGGTTAATTATAATATTTGCTATACCCCTACTTGATTTTGCCAAGTAGGACATGCTCCTGGATCAACATCCTTGTTGGTCTTGGAACAACATTCCCAGCATATTTTAGGGATACGCTTAGGGCTTAGGGCTTCAATAACATGATCAACCTAACATTTTGCTTTGGATTTACAAGGGTTTGGGTTAGGGATAGTTCTAGGACTATATTTGTTTTTCCAGGACCAACAAAGGATCCAGAAGCATGACCTACATCTGGAATTTTCAAAAGCATTGAGTAATAAAGAAAGTACTGTTGTGTATCATTAGCGTATTCTATTCTCAAGACTCACAAAAAATGCCTTGGAAAATGTAGGCGTTTCTAACGTGTTTGGAACTCCTAGTGTTGGCTATCAAAGCTGAGATCTTTCCAGAAAATGCCATTCATATCATCATACTCCCTCTCAGACGCTCCCGTATCTGAGAGACTCCAAAATAACGCCCCCACCCAAATGCACACGGACACAATCTTCCCTTCCCCATGGTTTTACAGCGGTACGTCTGCCGAGGAAATGGCACCCTACACCTGCCTCTCTGGCCAATTAGCTGGTCGGAAACAGCAACCTTTGCTCCCAAATTAGGACAAACCACTCATTCATGCCTGTGGGAGTTTTGCCTGTGGCACGGGTGGGTCGTTTCTTACCCGTGTGAGACGGGTAAAGTTCTGCATATGGTGATTCAATACAGCTGAACCTTTGAGTTTTAAGGAACAGAATGCAATAGATAACTGATTTTATGCACTTTTCTTTCTAAGGGATTTCATGTTTGTTTTTGTATTAAGATTGATTTCATAGGACATTTTAATGTGTTTGTTGAAATTTGATTTAATTATAAGCTGCCTTCAAGTCTTCCTGGGAATTTCCCACTCACAATGAACAAATGTTATGTGCGTTCAAGTGACTTTGGTCAGAATAAATCAGATTTATTAGGTCATTTCTTACTTTGTTCCTTTCCTTGCTAACAAATACAGGACATGTTTATAGTGCTAGTGCAACAAAATGAAGGGTGAAGGATGTGCATGTGTAATAATGCTTTATGTATTTCATCATTCTCATGCAACCACACTGATCAATGGGAAATAGATTTGTGTCTTAATAAAAATATTTTTCACTAAGCTTCATTGCTATTTTTCATCAAAGCTATACTAGTGTTGTCTTTGTATCACTGAGACACTGTTATAGTCTTTACTAATATTTTGATCTAGTTTTTATGTTTATATTATATCCAAATAATGAAAATGGTTTTATTTTAGTTAATCACAATATCCACGAGGTAAAAAAATGTGCATTAAACTAAATTATATAGTCAGAATTCACAATCGCAACCAGTACCAATTAACTTCCACAATGATTCTTTAATTGTCAAGCCCCCAACTTTGACTTTAGGCTCAAAGAAAATCCAGAGTTTGGCAGTTATGAAATTGTGCAAATATCTCATAAATAAACTATTTTGGACAGAAATAGATCATCTGTAGACCAGGTAAAGGAGAAGCTCACCAATTATCCGAAAAATTGCTACATGTTCTTGCACACAGTGTACTTGATGTCCTTTTGTGGTGTGCTGAGCATTGCTTTGTGAGTCAGCTCAGAGCTGTGTGTGTGTGTGTGTGTGTGTGTGTGTGTGTGTGTTGAGTCCGCTGCTGACGTGATTAACCCTGCTTAGTTCCACCGCAGACGGCCGGGGCTCTGTAATGAACTCCCTTATTCACTGGCTAATGATTCCCTTTGATCTTCAGCCCCGAGACCTCTGGTCTGCCTCTGCCCTGTGGCGTTCCCTCCCTCCCTCCCTGTTTCTCATTCTCTCCTCCTCTAACCCACACTTTGTCTCTCCCAACCCCCTTCTTTATTCATTCGTTTCTGCCCCAAAATACTGCGGTAGACAATCCACACATCATCATAGTTGGTGGGGTGCTCAACTTTGTTGGATTGTTGCCCATTTGTCAGTCTGAAAGCCTCGGTCACATTTGATGTTGTTACAATATCAGTTTTTTCCTCTGTGTTTTGCAGTCAAATAAGGTGCCGGTGGTTCAGCCGTCCCATGCCGTTCACCCCCTCACCCCTCTGATCACATACAGCGACGAGCACTTCGCCCCCGGCCCACACTCGGGACACCACCCACAGGACATCAACCCCAAGCAAGGTAAACGCATGTAAACCACACACTGTTGTTCATCGCAAACTATTAAAGTAATTTAAAATCACAATTTAGTCGCTATAACTATGACTTAAAGACCTTATTCTCATCTGCCAATGGTCTGCACATTAAGTATTAAAAGGTTTTCGTTTTATGAGCTACATGAATGCATATAAAACTAAATTATATAGTCAAAATTCACAATTGCAACCAGTACCAATTAGCTTCCACTATGATTCTTTAATTGACAAGCACCCAACTTTTGACTTTAGGCTCAAAGAAAATCAAAGTTTGGCAGTTACCAGAATGTGCACATATCGCATAAATAAACTATTTTGGACAGAAATATATAATCTGTAGGCCAGGTAAAGGAGAAGCTCACCAATTAAGTTGGGACTACAAATCACTTAACATGAAAAAGGCATCACCTTTAACTTTAAAGCCTTTAACACATTTTGACTAGTGTTGTCAAAAGTGTCGACTTTGGTACCAAGTCGGTACTGAAATTTTAAAAATGTGACAATACCAGCATTTCCCCCTAGCATTTTGAACGCTGTTGAGCGGATTCTTAAACACCTCTGATTGGCCATTGTGTTCATATGCTCAACAGATATGTCTGTGATTGGCTACATTGATCAACACTTCAAAAACGTAGGCATTTTTGACTCTCTTCACCGAACGCTTACACAGATACACATGGGAGCATTTGAAAGCAACCATTTGAAATCAAGCATCTATCAGCGAATCCCTTCGGTGAAGAGCATCAAAGATGTCTATTCACTTTTGACAACATTAATTTTGATGTTTCAGAGTAAAATGGAATATTCAGCTGAAAATTATTTAGGGCAGAGCTTGATTTAATCCATTTTATTGAATTGAAATGTAGGGTTTGATATTATTGGTTAAGGAGAAACTGGAAACATTGTGGGTAAATTTTGTTTTTAAATAATATTCACCCAAAAATGAAAAATCTGTCATGTTGTCCAAACCTGTTGACTTTATTTTGTGAAACATAAACATTTTTTTTTTCTCAGTATAATGCAAATCGTTAGTCATCAAAGATATTCTACAAAATATCTTATTTTGTCTTCCACAGATAAAATAAATGCTGGTTTAGAATGACTTGAGGCTGAATAAATGATGACGGAATTTTCATTTTTGGGTGGACTGTCCCTTTAATTCTGTCGCTATGTGTTGGAATGTTATTTCCTGGTGTTTTTAAGCACTATTTCTCTAATATCACTGATCCGAAGAGACCTTAACTATACACTTACACTTTAATAAGCTAACAGTTCATTCTTAGTAGAATCCTATTTCCCCCCAAGTCTGTCAAAGGAGGTGGGGTTAAAGTTTAAAAGGGGCGTTGAGATTTTTTGGCAGGCGTTGTTACACGCGAACCCAACTCCATATGTGCTCCTTCCGGCTAACACTCACCTCTGTGGTGAACCAGCGAGGGAGAGGGCAGACAGGATGTGATGAAGTGGAGGAGGTCTGGAGAGCTATAAATAGCCTGAACGAGGCTGCACGCCACAAGCAGATTGGCCAGTGATCCAAAACTTGCTCTGTTTTCATACACAAACATGGAGTCACTTATTCATCAGACATAATACGCTGAGGGCGGAATGGATAATGCACTTACGCAAACAAAATGGGAAAAATTAGCCTTTTCAAGATCTTTTTCAGTAAGAATTCAGGTAAATGTGCAGTGTTTAATGTTTCAGTCCTTAGCATAGAAAGCACTGTGCATATTATTCCAAAGAAAAAATGTCATGTCTTTTCCTCTGTCACCTAGGCTGTGCATGAGGAAGACAGTGATGTTATCTAGTGCTTAACGTGGCAATTTAATGCCCATTTTAGCCTTTTGCAGTAACAGAGCTCCATGTGAAACAATGGAGAGAAAAATGATCAGTTGGAGATGCAGGGGTTGTTTTTAAATGGAATGTTCTTGCTGTGTGTGTATATATATCCCTAGGGCTTTGTTGTCATCCACAGACACCCCTTTGACAGTTTAATTTAGCCCTAGGGCCTTACTTCACTTTTCCCTCCTTGATTTAAGTCTTTAAACACAAACACAGTCTTGACCTTGGTGCAAATGTGTGTTTGTGTGAGCGCGCACGCGTGTGTTTGGGGTGAAGTTGAGAAGCTTAGTACCGCAGGCCAACTGACATCCATAAGCAGCGTGAATCATATCAGCGGGGCTTATTAGAACAGCGCAAAAGCATTCCTAATTATCTCATGATCCGCTTATGCACCACACCGGACCGTAGGGCCCGACTGTGCAGCACACATTGATGTCACACTGCTGTTTTCCAGATGTGTCTCTCACACTAATATACGCCACTGTCGTTTTCTCATCTGCTTCTTCTTGAATCCTGAAGCAGGTATGCCCAGGCATCATCCTGGACCAGACATTCCCAATTTCTACTCCCTCTCGCCTGGGGGAGTTGGACAGATGACCCCTCCGCTGGGATGGTGAGTGCACACATGGCCAAATGGTTACATTTAAGATAAACAAATGATTTTCACGAAAGCAGATCAGGTTGTATAGGTTGTTTGCACATGATTGCTGCACGCAAAATGCGGCTGGAGGGCAAGCAGTGATTTTTTTTTTTTATTATTATTATTTTTTTTTTTTCTATCAGAAACTCAAAATTCCTATGTTTTGCATCATTTATGGTTGCTCAAATCTATCAAACCGAGAAACCACAAGGAGCTTTTGTTTACATAACTTATATCGTATTTTAACTTTAACTTTTAATAGCGTTTTGCATCTGCTGATACTGAAATGAATATGGATACCTGCTTACCTTTTTTGTTTTTGACTTGGTAAAATATTCACATTCTTCATGCTATTATTTGCAGGGAAGAGAAGATATTTTATCCCATTGAATGATATTTGGTGTTTTCACTTCAGTTTTCCGTTCACAATGTTGATCTGGTTACCATGAGAACAGTGTCACGCGCTGCTGCTTCAGCCATCATCTGGTAGAAAAATAAATAAATAAAAATAAATATGTTCAACAGAAGTCGATCCATTTCTTTGTTGGATGGGTGTAAATGTAACTTGTCTTTGTAATATGGCCACAGAGGAGAATCGGAGGGTCACATTCAGCAGACAGACACCGTTTTTTTTCACCGTTTTCAACAAATGACAACCAAAATCAAACCCATAGAAGCTTGTGAACTGTTTTGAAGTGGCTGTGTGCAAGTTATAATCATTCACAAGCCAGATGAGAGTCATACTCGCAAATGTAATTTTAATTAATAAACCAAAACAAAATACAAAACTTTCAAAAACATTCAGCTATGTGATTATTTTATTGAGTGATAGGCAGTGGGTTAAATCAGTGACATTATTAGATTTCTCCCCGTCACCTCCTCAACCTGCTTCCCTTAGTGTGTTTTTACATGTAGAAAAGGCGAAAATTGTACTACACCTTCCCGTTTTTGTCCATGTCCAACATCACGTTTTCTGTTTATACCTTTCTAAACCAGCACAGTATGGACTTTTCTCCATCTCTTCCATTCTAATTTTCATTGCTTGCCCTCCACCCGAATTTTGCACGTCACCAGAACCACTTGATTGCAAAATTACATATGTTGGCTACATAGTTATTTTATTTTGAGAGCTTGAATCTTCAGAAGGTTAAGCTATGAGTATGGATGGTGAATGACACATTAACCCACACACATTATTTTTCACTTTCAGGTTCTCTCATCACATGGTACCAGGCCCTCCTGGACCCCATGCCACGGGAATCCCCCATCCCGCCATTGTCAACCCGCAGGTGAAACACGAACCACAGCATGACACAGACCTGATGCACATGTGAGTGTCTCTTTCTACAGCATGCTAAAAATACAATCAATGTCTTTATGTTCCCTGATAGCACATTTATTTACATTGCATTGATTATTGACCAATATTAGATTTTTTGTTTATTTTATTGGTATTGGTTAATATGGGATATATTGACTGATATAGTATATTTATTTGTGCATGCTTATTTCCGTCATCTCACACTCATAGTTAATCTTTAAAAACACTATTAATTTAATAACATTGTTAAATGTAATATTTAGTAAATATTAAAATGAATATCCATTTTTCAATTCCCTTTTAGCATTAAATTCCACACTTTTGATTTTCTACATGCATATTATAGATCTTAATTGTGAACAATTAATCTATCCAAACAAATTTTGACCTCATAACATTTATTCAAATTGTTATGACTAGTCGTTCCAGTGAAAATGGTAGACTTCTCTCTGGTGACGTATGCAGGACTTCTCCAATCATTTAGACTGTGTCTAAATATGTAGGCAGCTGACTAGTTACCTCAGCCAGTGACTTTGTAGGTATCACTAAACTGATTTCGGACTGACTTCTGAGGCAGTTTTACCGTTTAATAATGATCTAATAAACACTGCCCAACCAATTCCCATCCTACATTTTTTTTAAATAATCCGTTACACTGGGATGTACATCACAATACAAAAAGATCTGTTGCTACTTTCGTTTCTTTGCAACTAAAATCAATAGTTTTAATCTTCTGACAAAATATTACAGAACTTTACTATCGGCCATTTATCAGTCAGCTAAAATTTGATTTTTGGTACATCGGATTTCAACGATTGGCAGTTGGCTTGAGGTATCAGGTCTGGGGCCCTGTTTCCATCAGGGATCGATTTACAAGGGGACGACACTAAATACAGGTGTAAACAGGGTCTAAAACGTTTTGAGCTTCTCCATTTTTGACCACTTCCAGAGGTAGTTGAAAACATGTAAACGCTCATGTGGTCGTATGTGTTCGAACAGCCACTAAAGGCCGCATACTCTCTGCCTACTGACCTAATGCACAAACAGTATGGGAAATGCGCTAACCAGACGGGATTTAAACTTTGTTGGCTAAAGGCCAAGTTTGGTTTCGAAGATGAAAAATGTACCAAACACAATGTTCTCTCACCATTCCTGATTTCTTACACACACTCACAGCGTTCATCCGGTCTTGCTGCTGCCAGAGCAGGAACGAAAGCTGCTGCTCTCCGTATGTTTTTACATCGTCTTCGTACGCTTTCATATGTAAATTGCATGAGCTTATTTTGTCGATTAGATTGAAATATCTGATAAAACCCATACACTTACCCACCCAGACCCTCCTCGAAGAAGAAATCAGGACAGAAGTGGTTGAAAGTGAACAAAAGAGACAAGTCCACTTGTGATCTGATCGACCAAAACGCATCTTAATACCAGGTGTAAACATGGCCTAGGTGGGAGTGAAATACTGGGTCTCTGGTAGAGTAGAGAGAGGGAATATGAAGGTTTGGTTGCCATTACTGGTGAAGTAATCTCTTTGCATGAAAGCACCCAACTGGACATAATTAAAAGCCGCTGCTAGCTTTTCAGCACTGGTTCCCAGATTTGTTCTCTCATGCAGCTTTCTGATTGGTGGTTGGAATCAGACATTCGGCGCTCTCACACGCCATGGCGTCGCTGTGGCAGCCGCTTTCACACCACCCTCTGAGTGTTTTTCCCCTTTGTATTTGCCTGTATCACTTAATAATTCTTCCCCCCTTTTTTAACTCTTTTCTCCTCCTGTTTCTCCAGGAAACCTCAGCATGAGCAGAGAAAGGAGCAGGAGCCCAAAAGACCTCACATCAAGAAACCTCTAAACGCTTTCATGCTGTATATGAAAGAGATGCGTGCCAATGTGGTGGCCGAATGCACGCTGAAGGAGAGCGCCGCAATCAATCAGATCCTCGGCCGGAGGGTACGTATCTGATTCACTGTCACGCCTTGGGAGATCTCTTGCACCACTAGACTTCCTTCACGAAGGGGTCTATCGTAGTTAGCACTTCTGCCTAACTCAATTTAACAAGTACACCAACACACAAGCTGACGGTTCAGAAATCAGGCCTTTGGGCAGGTAGCTGGTTTAACAGTGTATTCCTCCTTTTCGGAATTGGAAAAAGAGGAACCGTTAAACATATTTAATGCTTTACGGCGGTTTGAGGCGGCTAGCCACAGCAAAGGACCGTTTTGCGGTGGTGTGGGGTAATTGCACCCTGACATGGTTTGAAGTAAAGCGCCGCTAAATTGGAACCAGTGTTTTGATATGAAATCAAAGTTTCGTGTTTTTTTTTTCTTTTTTTTCCTTCCCTTCTCTCATCGCTGCATATGTTAATCTCTTCATCATGTTCCATTCCACCCCCAGGCACGCGCACACACACGCACACATTTACACGTGCACACACACACACACACACACACACACACACACACACACACACACACACACACACACACACACACACACACACACACACACACACACACACATACACACACACACACTCACGCAATGTTTGAGTTAACAAGGATTTTTAGCCAAACGCCAGCACGCGTCTCTTTGGAAGGAACTTAAAAGTGCATGTCAGTAATTGACTACTTTTTTCCCCCTCTCTCTCTAATCTCCCTCTGCACCAAACAGTGGCATGCTTTATCTCGGGAAGAGCAAGCTAAGTATTACGAATTAGCCCGCAAGGAACGGCAGCTCCATATGCAGCTTTACCCAGGATGGTCTGCCAGAGACAATTATGTAAGTGTCCACACTAACACAATGCCTGAGAGTGAGAGTTGTGTCGTGTGTTGATCGCATGAGAGTAAATATAATTCTCGCAGTGAATGTCTTCAAAAGTGAAAAACGTATGCATACTTACTACTGCAGAGGAACGATTCACAAATCTATATTCTTTGATTTCTATTAATCTTATGAAAAACCTTTTGTAAATAAGTAGGTTTTTCTGATAGAAAATTCTAAAATCCTGTTCAAATATATAAATAATGAAAGTAATTCACAAGATAGATAGTGATTTGTTGTATTTAATGAAAAAAAAAAAATCAACTTGGCCTTAACAAAATGGCTGATCATTGTTTTAAAATGACTGCTACTGATGATTATTCAGATTGTTTGTTTGAAAGAGTTGCATTAGGCATCAAATGCGAGTAGAACAAATTTGTGTAAATTGTACATGAATGAGGCCAATTACATCATCTTATTATAAGCATTTGTTTGTGTCAAAAATTTTGACGTGATGTGAATAGCCATTCTATTGAGTAACTGCCTTCAGAGTGTCGCTCTGTCACATACTGAACCTCAGTAAGAAAAGCTGTCGGTTTTCCGTAAAGGACAAATTGCTAACATTTACTCAATATTATTAACTTTCTACAATTATTCCTTTAGTTTATACAAGTGTGACAGATATCAAGGCAGTTAGCTAGTAGAATTCACATCCAAAATGTATGGTGTGAAGTTTTAACCGGCATAAATCTCACTCAATATGAAGTGCCAGAATGTGATGCTAAAACTAAAACCTGGCTTTCACACTAATCACCAAATGGAAAAGCAACAGGACTAAAAAGAAACACTTCAAAGACAGATGAACTTTCATCTCCACTTATATATTAGTGGTGGGAGCACACTTGTATTTAATAGTGCTAAGGATTCTGAGCGTATCCCTGCACTGTCATTGACGCTTCTACTGCTCTGGGCTTCTTGGTTCTGTCAGCCAGGGCTAGAATACACAGATTAGTGACTGAATAAGTGGATTATCAGACTTTACAGCAGGCAACCAAAGCATGGCTCATATTGGACTGCAAAATGACAGTGCGGCACTATCTATACCTATAGTCATCCTGCCAGGGGATTTTGGGTAAGCTACAAATCCTAAAGCAGTCCAGACTTCTCACTCTAGAGGAGTATTTGTCGTGTCAATTGGAGCAGGGGCAGATGTTTTATTCTTGTTTAACTTTCTGATTGGTGATTAGGCCATGCAATCCAGAAGAATTAGGAAGTGGTATTGGACCATTGTATTTTTTATTTTATTATTACAGTTCAGCTTAATGAGGAGTATTTGGACAATTAACAAATTTGCAGACATTTTATGCTTTTGTGGCGGCCCTTTAAATATTCCCCTGGCTGTTTTATAGGGAAAGAAAAAGAAGCGGAAGAGGGAAAAGATCCAGGAACCTGCCTCAGGTAAGACTCGGAAACCTTCTATCCCTGCTGTAATTTGTTCTATTTTGTTAATGTACGCACTAACTTAGCTAATGTCACTTAGTTTGTGAAAATGGTGGCAAGTGGTTAATGATGGGAGACCGCATGCTCAATATACGCTTTCACACAGCGAATTCCAACCATAAAAGGACATTTCTAAAGTCAACATGAACATTTATGAATTTAAGACTTTGTTGGATGCCTGAAAATCCACAAGTCTGCAGTTTTACTGTTCTATACATTTCTTTAATTTGTAACTTTCACAACATTGTGAACAGCACACACCCAACCACCCCATCTTTCCATCTTCTCCTCACGATTAAGTCTTTAGGATTAGTCTGTTTTAAAGTCCATGTGCTTCCTGCTTTGTTTTTATCTTTTCTGGCTATTTGCCCTTTTATAAATGCATTAGCAATGTATGCTTGTACATCTAACAGTTCAATGTATATCTGGCGCTAAGTCTAGATGATATAATTTAGAGTTGTGTGTAATGGAGTTAAATTGATAGTTCACCCAAAAATTAAAATGGCATCATTTACACTCCCTCATGTATTCCATATGGATGTGACTTTTTCTTTTATGGAACACAAAAGGTGAATTTTTGAAGAATGAGTACTATCAAGCAAAAAAAAAAAAAAGCTCTCTTTAAAATATCCATATGACAAATTTGTGAATGGAACGTTCTTTTGAGTCAGATCTTTTCAATAAATCATTTAATCCAATTCACAACAATCATACTGAATGACTCGTTCAGCACACTATTCATATTTTCTCCCTTTGTGTTCATTGGAAGAGAGTAAGTCATAAAGGTTTGAAATGACATGAATAAATGATGACAGGATATTTTCATTATTGGGTGAACTGTTCGTTTAATGAACAATGTTGATGTGTTAACTATGCCAGCAAATTGTTTGTTGGCCCTACAATTACAATTAAGACCAGAGATGGACTTATGTGTTACTTGGAGGCACATCCTGGTAATTAAAAGCTACAATTTCCTGCAGGTACAGGCCAGAGAATGAAAACGGCGTACATCTGAACAATGGTAAGAGCCTCTTCCATACCTCTGGTCTGATTGAGTCATTATGTCGTAAACTCCCTATTTTCTAATGTGGTTCTTGGCAATCAGAAAAAAACATGAGACTAATCCTAAAGGCAAACCTTGAGTTCACCAATCAACCATTCACTGTTGTATTACGAAAGCTGTTGTTTGCATTGTGTGTGTGCACTATTGTTAAAGGGTTTAGTCTTCCGAACATACTGAGGAATTGTTGTGACAAGTCATTTTTCTTTCCTAACTCTGTTTAAGAAATTCATTACATCCCTTCTTCCTGTACACTGATGTGTGGCTTGTGGCATTGGGTGGTGCGTTAGTATTTTCAGAAGACCAATGCTTTTATCAAGAACAGTTTGCAAGCATACCACTTGTTTGAAAGATCACAGAACAGAATAATCTTGACAAAGTCGGCTCAGAACATCAAGTCCACACTATCAGGTTTCTTTCCTCATTCATTCCTTCCATCTTTAATATTTGGCATGCACCATCAACATACAATCCTGTGGCTCACGGCCATGTTGGACTGGCGTTTTTTTTTTTTTTTTTTTTTTTTTTTGAGAACATTTGGAAACTGGGATGGTTTTGAAAGAGTCGACCCAGATGTAAGCTAACTCTTTTAGCATTCACCCATATGGCCCCCATGTGTTATCTAGCCAACCATGTGAATGAATGAAACCCTTGCCAGCAAATTTGGCTTGCACTGTGCTATTTTTTTTAAAAAATTTTTTAGTGATTAAACTCGCAAATGGCCTAAAAGAATTTAGTTCTCTGAACAAAGAGAATCCTTACCGTCAGGTGAAAGTCTTTCAGCATCATGTGAGCAAGAAAACATCTAATTTCCCCTCTTATTATTAAGTCACCCCACATCCTGTTATTCCGCTTCTTTTTGTCATGAAAGCTGCGCAGATGTGACAAATATGGTCCTTCCCAAAAACCTTCGAGACAAAGGTTTTACGGTTGATCAGTTCACTACCCTGTGGCACCCGAACACAAATTGGACCGTTTCACACTCTTTCTTCTTTTTTCTCTTTCTGTGGGCTGCTATAGCTTTGAAAACGCAGCTAAAAGGCCCTCTATCTTCGATTCAGTAATTAGCAAGCTGGATATGGACGCCCCAGCTGATTCATCATGGCAGCCTTAAACTAATATACATAAAGCAGAGAATATTGCCACTGCTTGTCAATTTATGCAGATCTGACAGACTGAGAAACATCAAATTTGTCTTTATTTATATTTACCTTACAAATGACAATGTACACTTTAAAACATTTAAATAAAAAGAGTTATAACATTTTTGACAATTGATGGGATCATAATAGCATATGCATAGTGCAAAAAATCTTATTTTCCAGTTAAAATATCCAGTTAAATGACCTGAACAAAATAAATTTACCTTAAGCAACACTACATAAGTTATTTTTATTGTTTAATTTAAAAAAAAACAAACAAAATGCACATGTATTGAACATACAGGACAGTTCCAAATTTTGGGGTCGGTAAGATTTTTTTTTTAATGTTTTTGAAAGATGTGTTATGTTCACCAAGGCTACATGTATGTGATCAAAAATACAGTAAAAATGGCAATATATTGTCAAATATTTTTACACTTTAAAATAACCGTTATCTGTTTTGAATATATTTTCAAATGTAATTTATTCCTGTGATGTCAAAGCTACATTTTCCAGTCTTCAGTGTCACATGATCCTTCAGAAATCATTCTAATATGCTGATTTGCTGCTCAATAAACATTTCTTATTGTTATCAATGTTGAAAACATTGGTGCTGCTTCATATTTTTGAGGAAACCATGATACATTTTTTTTCTTTTAGCACGTATTTGAAACAGAAATCTTTTGGAACACTATAAATGTTTTTATTGATCAATTTAATAAGACCTTGCAGAATAAAATTATTTATTTATTTATTTTTTAAATCGTACTGACACCAAAGTTTTGAACGGTATTGCACATACTTTAAAAACAAATAAAATCTTATTTGAATAATTTTTAGATAATTTCCTGGAAAACACAAGTAAAAAATGACTAATTAAAAACTCTTTAAGAAGTCTTTTATTTTGCAGTGTATCTATTACTATATTTCACAGGAATTCAGCCTGTATGTGTAAGGAATTCAGGATTGAGAATAGGGGATTTCTCAGGGAGAAAACAAGTAATTTGAGGTATTTTCATGGGTTTCTTTACCATTTTATTTTTGGGATGAAGGACAGGTTGTCTTTTTTTAGATGCCTCATGACACATAATCCTTAACTCTGACTTGAAATAAAAATGTACATTAGAGTAATTTTAGGTTATAGAATTTTCTTCCTCGCACATCCCACTTTTCCTGCTCGTACAACATTTCCACATCCTCTTCTTGTTCTCAACTGTGTCTGTTTCTCAGATTTAGCTGTGAGAGCTTTTGTCTGACTAACCCTTGTGATTTGCAGGCTTTGAGATTGTTATCTGAGCTGGGGCATACATGCCCTCAGGGCTGTTACTTTTTGCCACTGTGCTTTTTTTTTTCTTCGTTGGGAATGGGGAAAGCCGTGTAACAATGGTGGTCTTTTAATGGAATCTGGCTCTGAAGATGTAGTCTTAGTCATTCAAAGAAGCCAAGGTTGTGAGTCACCACAGTCTGGCACATTTCAACTTGCTGCTTTGTTGCCACCTGGACATTGACTCTGTGTTACGCTGACTGTTCTGCGGCGTTTCACTTTTGATTTTTATAGCGACTCCATTCTTATTCAAGTTTGACGTTGTTGGCAAGCCCTGTATGAGGCTTACCGTACTATTGGGAGTGGTCGGCTGAAGGTTTGAAAGCTTTCAGTGTTCCAGAGGTTGACAATAGTGGAGCAGTGTGGGAAGCCATTAGAGGTACTGGCCACTTTGGAGTTCATAGCCTGCTCTGTGAAGCAAGTGCTGTTGGACAGCTGTGCCCGAATTGGGTCGTCTTTTGCCCAGCTCTATGTCTGTGATGAGTGAGGCCAGAAGTCAGATGTCAGCCTTTGATGAAAAGACATGAGAGGGAGAAACTAAAAGTCCCTTGTGTGCTGATGAGAGCGCCTTGTCTCTCTTCTTAATGTCCACTCTGCCTCAAGCCAGTGAAAGGCAGAATAACTGATACCCTTTGTGCCTAAAAATCCTTTCAATTTATAGTAAGCTGGAACTGAGTACCTTGAGTTGCCTGCCAGAAGTTTTTGGATTGGAAAGGTTTGGACATCAACTGGACCTGGGTAAAAACATGTACCGTGAGTTGGGCAGAATTCAAAGAATTGTTTCCCTTTCAGTCAATAAGTGTAAATTTGAATTTAATTGGCCACACCATGCACAGGAAGTTGAACTGAAATTTAAATTCAACAGACAAGAACAGGGTTTTTTCAGAATTTGCTCTGGGAAATGGGAAAGTGTTCTTCCACCCTATTCCACAAATCATAATTCATCAAGTATGATGAAATATATAAACAATACAATACAGTACAGGTCATTTCCAACTCCTGTTTGTATGGCTTATAAACATTCAAATTTCAAGAGTTCTTAAAGGCCCACTGAAGTGCCTTGACACATATGATCTGCTCTGTGCTGTCGTCTCTCTGGACCGGAGCAGACTGTGTGTGTCCTGCGGTTTGCGTGACACTTATGCGAAACCAGACTTCATTCGCCCCAATAGAAAGCATATTTACAGTCTGAATCATTCCTGATCCCCTATATAGTGCACTATGTGCCATTTATCATGTAAAAAATAATAAATGTGTGAACAAGTGACTGATTTTAGCCGCAGCTTTAGCGTCTATTTATAATGTAGGGGGTGGGACGCTTTAGATTCTAGACAGCATATGATTGGACAGAAAATCTGATGAGAAGCTTAAGTGCAGCATGATGTCATCAAAATCGTTGATTCGTATTGGACGGAAGTGAGAGACTGTGTGTTTTGAACGCTTTTATCTTCTAAATGTGAAATTTGACGTTGTTTTGGAACACACTAGGGATGGGAAGATTAACCGATATGTATCGATACGCGGTCATGCGCGTGCACGATGCGAGTGCATCGGTAGAGCAGCAGAGGATGAATGAAATTTTGGAAGTATATCGAGATGCATCAGATTTTCTGAGATACAGCTTATCCTTTTAATACAGAATGTATTTCTTTATTTATTAACAAGTGTTGTCAACCTGTTTTTTGCGCATAATTTAATCGACCTACATTAAGTAGGCCTAAGCAACGGACTTGCGGATGTGTGTACACTACAACTCAATGTATCAGCTGCGCGGATGAAGCCCGTGATGCGCCCAAAGGTAGTTGTCAGGAAGCACGAGGAGTAAGCAAAACAAACATAATTTATCCTCCACTGAATTTTAAATCTAAAGTTTGGTAACACTATGGATTTTACAAGAAAGACGGATGACTTGACAAGACAGATGCAATTTGTAAAATATGCCGCGCATCTGTAAAATACACGGGCAGTACGACTAATCTGATATCTCACTTGAAAAGCCAGTTTATAAAAAAGTATTGGTTTTACTTGGTTAATCAAACTAATTCAATGGCACCACATCCTCTTTCACATCACCACATAAACTTGATCTAATTAGCTAGTGCTGAATTATCGCATCGTATCGTGATTGGATGTGAATCGTATCGCATTGCATCGCAAAATGCCACACATGTATCGTTAATATATCGGATCGGATACTCTGTATCGGATCGGCATTATACCTTAGATGCCCAACCTTAGAACACACTAGCTTATAGATAACAGTAAGACTAACATATTCATACTAAAAGCCAAAAAACTTCCATTTTGATATCATGGGGACTTTAAACTCTCGAACAAAAAATAAATGAATTTATTTCAATTTCAATTTATTTATCTATCCATCCATCGGTCTATCTTTTTTCAAAACTTTCAGACAAGACTTTGTGTTGACATACATTGTTTCTAGTAGTAGTAGAAGAAGAAGAAGAAGAAGAAGAAGAAGAAGAAGAAGAAGAAGAAGAAGAAGAAGAAGAAGAAGAAGAAGAAGAAGAAGAAGAAGAAGAAGAAGAAGAAGAAGAAGAAGTGAAATCAAAATAAATCCATACAATTCTTCATTTGTGTTCTTCCTCATTCAGACTGGAACTGCAATACTGCATTCTGTTTCCTACCTCGATTCAAATTCAGGATCTGAATTGAAATTTAAAATGAATTCTCAATTCAATTCTGCATGACGCTCAACCCTCGAGTATGACCGTATGAGTCACTTACAATAAACTGATTAATATTACTTAGGGCAGCGGAAACCCAGAGGTTTCCTTCCATGTATTGCTGCCAAGAAACTCTGCAGCGCTATAAAAAGAGTTTGGGAGTTTTGCCAGTATGTAGGTGCAAGGAACAAACATGTTGTATTCAATATGCGAAATGCAGATCACCCCCATCAGATCTTTGGTTTAGATCTTTGGATGGTTTCACATGTGTCCAGATGTAGACCTACTGTAGCACGGCAAGCAGCAGAGGATTCAGTAAACTATGTGGCGTCTACTACGTTTCCTCTCCCCTCGATCTCGCTCTTTCACGCCCCAGCCGTCGTCTGCTCTTTTCTGGAGTTCCTCTCCTAGGGAGTAAATCTGGCTCCTATTGTGAAAGCAGGCGGAACCCCCGCTCCTCTTCCCCCATCCCTCCCTCCCTCCCTCCCTCCCGCTGCTGACTGCGAGCGGTGGCGAGGCCTTTGAAGAGGCCGGGCGGTGGAGGGGAGCAGTCATTGTGCTGCTCTTTGATAGTGCCGCCCTGGCTTGCAGCTCAGGCTTTGCAGGAGCACGTAGTTCCTGGGCTCCCATCCCACCGCTCCTCAGATGTGGGCAGACCCCACTCAAGCCTTCACCCTTCTCGTGTCCCCTACCCTCACCTGATGTTTTTTCTTGTTTTAAGGGTTTTATTGAGGTGAACATTCTTTGGTCTGCCTTTTTAAAGAGATCGCAGGAGAAAGGCCCCAGCCACGGTTGGTTTGCAGTTATACAGACGTAATTGTGTAGGAGTTTTTCCCCTCTTTAATGTTACTGTCTCAGGGCCAAAGGAAGTGCTGACTGAACGAAGTGGTTTGTTTAAATCAGATTTTTCATCCAGGTGCTGTTTTTATTACTCAAGCCGGGGATTTTTGAACCCGTCCTCCTCCTAACAGATCATTGGTTATAGTGCCTGTTGAATTTTTATGGACTTCTTGAAGGACGCTGCCAAACCAGAAACCAATCCAAGTGCTACAACACAAGGTCACTGGTCCAAAGTCAGTTTGGTGTGAAAGTGGACCTTTTCAGCTGACTAGGCTTAACACAACCCAGATTTGAGCTCTTCGTCCATACTCTTTCCCTGCCAGTATTTCATTGTAAAGTTTTGAACCTTCTCCAATTCCCCCGCTATATGCAAATTTAACAGAGTTCGCATCAATGAAAGCAACAGATATAAGCTGCATTTTATTTATCAGCTAATTTCAAGATCAAAGACCGTAATAGGACAGAGAGCGGCATCAGCGCTAGTAAGATCATTTAGTCTCACTACTTAAAGGCACAATATGTACGATTTTTGGATTACAATATCAGACAGGTGAGCAACTGTTTGAATACATTCATACACAGAAAACTAATCATTGTTATAAGTGTCGCTCAACACAGCATGTCTTATTATTTAAATCTCATTTTCTTGATTTACAGCAAGTACCATGTTTTACCATGCCTAATATCGATCTAGCTTACTGTAGTGTTCATTAAGTGTCTCGTAGTAGCCGTTGAGCGAACGCATTATAGTAGCACTATAACAACTTCAACACACAAATGATTATCTAATATGATAAACAGCGCTGTGTACCCCACATAAGCATGACTTGAAGTGGAAGCGGCTGTGCTCTCAAGCCATGTGTTGTTCTTGTCTTGTCGGATTCTCTTCCACCAGCTGTAGAAGTGAAGACAACCCCTACCATCATTCCGCAAAATCAAGGCATCATCAAGATACACCTTAGTTTTGAATAAGCAACATCTAGTGGTGAAAATTACATATTGTGCCTTTAATGAAGGTGATTTTATGTTGAGTATCTGCTATAGCATGTTATTCAACCTATGACACGCTCTAACACATTTATTTTTTTCTATATTGGGAGGAGTAAAATTTACATATGTGGTTTCAACAACCTGATGCATTTACACTTGTCCAGTTCCATCTGGAATTCGTCTCTAACCACCTCTGGAAGTGGTTTGAGTGATCGGATTTAAATCCGTCTCTAAAGAATTTTCGAGAGCATTTACAACTAGTCTTTCCTTTTTGCTGTTACTATGGACCTCTTTGCACATCCTTTGGCCCTGTCCCAAATTTCACACTTTATATGCACTTTCAGGCTTGGGGACGTGTAGCATTACGTCAGGAAAGTGCAGACTCGTAGGAAGACCACAAGTGTTTAGGGTGCCATTTGGGACAGGGCCTTTGTTGTCATTTTCGCCCTTGACTTCCACTGTTTTTATAGGCACATTGAAGAAAAAAAAAAAGACTTCTTAATGTCCTTGAAATAGGATATATTTACATGAGATGCAATATGTTTTTTTTTTTTTTTCAGTGAATGTATTTTTAATTCTTAATGTATTTTCTAGAAGCAAATTTTTTTTAAAGATCCTGTTTTTCATAAATTTTACTTTATATAGATTTAGATTTTTTTACAGCACAGTAAGATAAAACATTCATATAATGCATTCTCTGTAGAACTCAAAGTCATAAAATATTTATTTTATTTCAAGGATTTTTAGATATTTTTACTGGAAATTAGCCAAGAATACTCAATAAGAATTTTTTTATTTTCCTTTTATCATTGACTATTTTCGAAAGCAACTTTCCTACTGTTAGTGCTGCGTCCTAGTGAACTCACCAAACTTAAAACTGCAGAACAACTATCTCCAGTTTTGTTCCTGGTCTCCGACCACTTCAAGCTACCTTCTCTGGTTTTTGGGGAAAGGGAAGGGTTAGACCGGGGAAAGGAGGTGTGTTGGTCCCAGCTGCAGGCTTTTTTGATTTGCCCCAGGAGGTGAACGGGCCAATTGAGTGACACAGGGCCATGCCTGTTATCTTAACCTCCCACACTTCAAAGAAAAGCCTCACTACCGCAGAGTGAGCCGAAGAGAAGGACGGATAGAGGCTGGCCCTCGAATACAGAGGAGCGTTTCATTTCCTGCGAGCAGGGCCTCGACATTCCACAGCGCAAATGGGAAGTAGCTCTTGAATCCCTGCGTTTGTATCGGAGAGCACTGTAAAGCGTGGCCCGACGGCACCGTCCTAACCTCTCCAAACACCCCGACTCGCCCCCTCCCCTTCCAACAGGAGGCTGGCGGGGAAAGGCAGGAAAGCATGCCAGCCTTTTTCATCTGCGGCTGGGAAGGAAAACGCTCTCCAGGAAGGGGGCGCAGGGCACAGGGAAGCTTTGAGATCATGGGATGAAAAGGGTGGGCATGGGAGGTAAATAAAAGCGTCCCCCCTCACTTTATTTTGTGACTCTCTTTCTCTCTCCTCGTTCGGCACCAGGGTCAGATCTCCCTGGAAAAGTAGTTGCCTTTCATCCACATGTGGTAAAGCCGTCCACATGGGTGTACGAGTGTATTTATGTGTGAAAGTGGTCCAGGGTGGGGTTGTGGAGCAAAACTGACATCTCACAGAAAAAGGTTGCGTTCGACCTCCGCTCCAGGGAGGAGCCCGCTACTAGTCTTGCATTTTATCCGTCTCTCTCTGTCTCTCTCGCTTTATCCATCAGAGGTTTGCTCCTGTATTCCTGCTTCTCACTTTGATCAGGAATTCCATTTGATGCACTTCTGAAATAGCCCCATACAGCTTGTCGACCAAAATAGTCGGTTACATTTAATATTTCACATCTCAAAAGGGATTCTGATTGGACAAACAGTTTGTGATGGAAAAACTTTGGGTTTAGAATGCGATTCTTGGTTAATGTTGGATGTGGGGATTTTTTTCTTTCTTTCAAAATGGCATGCTACTAGGGGACGTTTTTGAATGTGCCAAGTTGTTTGCTCTGTCCTAATGTGCAATACACAAATCTTAATGCACGGGGGAAAAATTCAGAAATTGGTCTAAAATAGATCTCAATGTATTTTGCAAAAATCTTGTATGTTGTCAAAGAGAATATTCATGCACAAAATGTACTTGAGACTGTACAGCTACTATGACCTGTGACCAGTGTTGGGGAGTAACTAGTTGCATGTAATGGAGTTACGTAATTTAATTACAAAATAAATGTAACTGTAATCAGTTACAGTTACTGAGAAAAAAATGTGTAATTAATTAATTACTTATGAAAAAGCTAGGATATTTTGAATAATATTAATTAGTTTAATTGATTTCTTTCCTAAATTGCATTGACTGCTCTAAAATATGAGACACCAATGTTTCAGGAGTTTAGGACACAGAATAGGACGCATGCTTATTCAGTAACTATGTATTTCCTATTTGGGTTTATGTATATGCTTTATTTGAATTAAATGTTTGTTTTCCCAAAGAATTGTTAAATGCCAGTGATTTGATCTCAAAAACAGTAAAATGAGGTGTTAAAGTCTGATTTTGTGTTGGCTTTGCTTTACAATTGAATCATTATAATCTTAATTCAAGTGATGAATGATTTTGAAAGTCTGACAGTAATCAGTGTTGAGTACTATTGTTAACCCTGCCTGGCTGTAATGTAATCAGTTACAAAATGATGTTTTGTAATGTAATCAGTTACATTACTTTATGAAGTAATCTTCTAACCTTCACAACTTTGACTGTGATATTTTGATTATGATTTATAATAATAAAATGGTAATGTGCCTAATATGTTGCACATCTTAAATGTGTATACACAGATTTTTTAATGTTTTAAAAGAAGTATCTTCTGCTCACCAAGCCTGCATTTATTTGATTAAAAATACAAACAAAAACAGTAATATTGTGAAATATTATTATAATTTAAAACAGCTGTTTTCTATGTCAATATACAGTAAAGTGTAATTTATTTCTGTGATCAAAGCTGAATTTTCAGCATCATTACTCCAGTCTTCAATGTCACGTGATCCTTCAAAAATCATTTTAATATGATGATTTGATGCTTAAGAAACATTTATGATTACTATCAATGTTGAAAACAGTTATTTACATTTTTATTTCATGATGCTATGATGAATAGAAAGTTCTAAAGAACAGCATTTATCTGAAATCTAAATCTTTTGTAACATTAAACACTACCGTTCAAAAGTAGTTTGGGGTCAGTAAGAATTAAAATTTTATTTTTGGGGGATAGAAATAAAATGAATCAATACTTTTATTAATCAAGGATGAGTTAAACTGATCAAAAGTTACAGTAAAGACAATTATAATGTTAGAAAATATTATATTTTAAATAAATGCTGTTCTTTTGAACTTTCTGTTCATCGAAGAATTTTGAAAAAAAATTGTACACAACTGTTTTCAACATTGATAATAATAATGAATGTTTCTTGAGCATCAAATCATCATATTAGATTGATTTTTGAAGGATCATGTGACACTGAAGACTGGAGTAATGATGCTGAAAATTCAGCTTTGATAAATTACACTTTACTGTATATTGATATAGAAAACAGCTGTTTTAAATTGGAATAATATTTCACAATATTACTGTTTTTGTTTGTATTTTTAATCAAATAAATGCAGGCTTGGTGAGCAGAAGATACTATTTTTAAAACATTAAAAAAATCGTACTGACCCCAAACTTTTGAACGGTAGTGTATATGGTTACACTTTAGATTAGGGTCCAATTCTCATTATTATTATTATTATTATTATTATTATTATAACCATCAACTATGATATTTGCCTCAATAAACTCCTAATTAATGCTTATTAATAGTTAGTAAGGTAGTTGTTAAGTTTAGGTATTGAGTGGGATTAAGGGATGTAGAAAATGGTCATGGAGAATAAGGCATTAATATGTGCATTATAAGTACTAATAAACTAGTAATATACAATAGTATTAATATACTAATTAATAGTGAGAATCGAACCCTAAAGTGTTTACCATATATATAATTTTTTTAACATCTAACCATGTTTTCCTCTCCATTTGTGTTCCACAGGAGGAAAACGGACTTCTTTTTCCTCTTGCAAAGCAAAGACAGCAGCTACAGGCCCCCTTTTAGAGATGGAAGCCTGCTAGACTCCTCAACCTTTCACCCCTCCGTCACCTCTTGACCCCTGCGGAATATCCAGAGGGTCCCGGTCCTTGAATCTGCTCCTCGGCTGCAGGCGCTGCTGTAGAGACGATGAACTGAGAACAGACAATCACCAACACAGGCCCTCACGCAGACCCGTGAATACTCGTTTGAACGTTCCTTTTTTGTTTTTCTGTCCTGAATTCACTCCCGAAGCCGGAGGCGTTGCACTGATTATGTTCCTCGACCGTTTGTAAAGCGCACATACGGCCACATGTAAACAAACACACACCTTCCTACACCTGTTCCTAAGTTATTCTAAGTTATTTGGCACCTTTTGTGCGTTCACTAAGTCACTCCCTCACTTCCTTTCGCGAACCGTAAAATGTAGCATCGCGGGGGCCCAACACGCCTCACAACGTTCTATCGCAACAGTTTAGGGATCACACGTTCCCTTGGAAACGGTCTCCGTAGGTTGCGTTTTGCATTTTGACACATTGGTGCAAAAAAGGGTCGATGTTTTGATTTCTCCTCAACATCTTGGGTTCAAGTTTATTTTGAATGCTTTGTTTTGTTATTCTTTATTTTCATTTCTCGGTGTATATTTTAAGTGATTTTTTTTAATCATTATTTTATATATATATATAATGGTATATGAAAATAAGCTTGGAGACAGGAAAGCCATTTTTCTTGTTGAAGCGTCTTGCAGAAATAACATTTGAAAGTCTTCTTTTTGATAACTATTTGTAACGGATATTGACTTCTCAGTCTCTACTTGCGCAGATGTAAAATAATGCTCAATGTGTACTTTTTAAAAAGAGATGTCTGGATGTCACTTTTCTTGGTATTTTTGCAGGCAACATTAGGACAAAGGTGAAAGAGTAGGTACCCAGAGGCCTATATTTTATTGATCTAAATTGTCAAATGAAGCAGATATATATCTATATATATTTACCCCAGCACTTGGCAGTCTTTCTTTAATTGCAATGTACCTCTGTCTCTCTGGTAGGTAATAGAGTGGTCTTTTACCATGTTTATTCCATGCAAACATTTCCACATTTTATTCTTTTTAATTATTCTCTTTTAGCATTTTCAGATGATGTTTTTTTACATTCATTGTCATATTTTGAATCGTTAACTTGGTGTAGCATTTTGCTTCCAAGTGCTCACATTCGAACTGTTTCAACATGTCTTTTTTTATGAAAATAAATAGGCATCTTTGACTGAAAATGATTGCAGTCTGTTTATTTTATTATACACGCTGACATTTTTCTCTGTATATGTAGAGAGTACATTTCTACATCCTACAAGAAGCATTATAGGATATATATCCTGTGGATCTCTGGGGAAACTTCAAAAGGCTACTTAAAATCAACGAGAAATGAAATGCAGCTAGTGTTCATTTGAATATTCATTCGGCCTTAAGTACATGATAATAAGGGATGATTTGCAATATAGCTAAAAAAAAAAATTAGATGGCCATTCATTATGCTCCTAACAAATGCTCAAATTGGGCGTGTGACATTATATAAAGCATGATTTTAATCGCAGAGTCTTTCAGTAGGCATGCTAAATGCAATGGGAGATTCACTATGACAGCATACTGTGTATGTAAGATGTTCTGCATAAATGTTTTTAGCATCAGTAAAGCTCTCCAAGTTGCCGTCAACGTACTACAGTGCCACCTTATGCGTGAAATGCCGCCATCTGAGTTATGAACATTTGGTGTTTGTACCAGTAAGTTCCCAACCCAAACTTAAATATGAATACCAGCTACATTACAATGTAATTGTTACCATGTTTAAGTAGTTCTTGATAAAATGCTTGTCATTTCAGCCTATATGATTCACAGTTATAATTAGTAACAGTCTTTTGTTCTGTCTTGATGCTTTTCTATGGGTGTTGTGTTCATGTTTGGCAAAAGTGTTTTTTGGTCTCATTAAGGATAAATTTGTTACAACAACTGAACTGGCTATAAAGAGCAATGTATATGGTTTGGCGCCATCTACCGGACGAAGATGAAATAAACACATGACTGCCTCATTACCCTACTACTCATATTAATCTGATAAATCACCTAGAGTAAACTCTCTGAATGTAAATGTCTACAAAATATTGAATTTGTCACATGAGCTCGTCATTTACATGCATTTATTCAAGGCAAAAAGCATTTTACAACGACTAAACGCTGAATGTTGCAGTTTCGGTTTAAATATTAAGTGTTAAAGGGTTAGTTCACCCAAAAATGAAAATTCTGTCATTTATTACTTACCCTCATGCCGTTACACACCCTTAAGAGCTTCGTTAATCTTCGTGAGGCCTCCATAGGGAGCAATGACACTTCCTCTCTCAAGATCCATAAAGGTACTAAAAACATATTTTCATTTGAGTACAGTGATTCATTATGCTCCGAAGCTTCTTGAATATTAATATTGAATCAATGTATCGAATCTGCTGTTCGGAGCGCCAAAGTCACGTGATTTCAGCCGTTGGCAGTTTGACACGCGATCTGAATCATGATTCGATACACTGATTCATTTGTGCTCCGAATCTTCCTGAAGCAGCCATCACGAAGTAGTTATTTAGTTATTTTGTTTGGCGCACCAAAAATATTCTTGTCGCTTTATAATATTAATATTGAGCCACTGTACTCACATGAAACGATTTACATATGTTTTTAGTACCTTTATGGATCTCACGAAGCAATAGGATTTCAACAAAAATATTTTTTTTTTTTATTCATATACAATAAATAACATTTGTGTGAATAGTAGGCTATTTGTAATCTTGGTTCTAATTATTGTTTAATCTCAAACAAATATTAATAGCCTGTTAAATATATTAATTTAACATAAAAATAGTGCTGTCAATCGATTTAAATCGCACTTTTCCTTTTTTTTTTTTTTTTTTTTGCAGTTAATCGCACCTGACATTAAAATGTGTATAATTGCACAATGAATCGCCTAATTAATGTAGAAACAAGATAGAGATGGTATATTTTAAATATTTGAACCTAAAAAAGGCCTATTATTCGCAGAAATTAACGCGTTGTTGTTTTGACAGCCCTATAAAAAATAGGCTACAATATGTAGGCTAATTAACTTTAACCAAAGTTTAAGAAGCTAAAAAGTTCTGCTCAAAGGTGCTGTGAGCTTTGATATCTTTTAGTTTCGAACATAATATATAAGTGCTCATTGCTCTGTCGAGATGTCAGTGTGGTCATTTACTCACTGACTGAAGCTGCTCTTCCGTCGGCTGCATCAGTGTAATGGCGGTCTGCCAGAACCTCAGACACACAGTGACCAGCAGCGGCCTCAGAACAATCTCACCACAACATGGAAGCCAGAGAAATGAAACAAAAACGGCTGTTTGAAATGGAAAACCCTGTAGTAGGAAACTCTCCACTGTTCCCATAAGTACTCAGACGGCGGAACTCCCAGGAAGGCCTCAACGTCCGGGAAAAAAAGAGTTGAAAAGCTAGGAAATCATTTATTTGCAGCTGCACTAATATTTAATCTAATGCAATTAGAAAAAAATATATTTTAAAGTGTTTATAGTCATTGTATGAAGATGTTTATCATAACATTGTAGTTATTCTGGACTCTAAAATTAGAGAGGTAGTTTTACATAATAATTGTTCCAATTGAAATTTCTGAATAATATTGATGATAATGCTCACAACTTCCACAAAAACCCTATTGCAGGCCTTCCTTCAGTTATTTTTTTTTTTTTAGTCCAAGGAAATTCGCAACAACTGGAACTATATATCTGATTTAAATGCACATGTTTATATGCATTGCAGAGTTAAGAACTGAAAATATATTCATGAATTCTTCAGAAGGCAAAGATCTTACATGTCTTTGACAGCAGAATATGATGCGAGTCCACAGAAAGAGCATCCGAGTTCACTGTAGTGCCTTATGTAACATAAGAAACTCAGAAGTCAGATTGTTTAGTAAAAAAATGTAATCAGCAAACCAACTTTCAGAAGTACCAAAAGTTAATATAAAGCACAAATCATGTGAATATAATATTTTAATTATTTATAGCTCCAACTAAAAAGCTTTATTTTTTTTAATGAGATTTCTCTATTAGGTTACTGCAAATCATGTGCATACAGTGGCTACTACAAACTGTATTTGGACGATAAAATCTTCTCATTTTTGCTTGAATAGTGTGCTTGTGCTTTTTATTCATATTTTTTTATTTTATTTTGTGAGTTCATTTATATTTGCTTTTTGGAAAGCTACATTTATGTGCAGGGAGCGCGTTTACTTGAGTGAACTCAGTCTGAATTAATGATGAAACGACGACCTCTAGTGGCTGAATGTTATATTATGAATTTCCAATACTCAATAATATTGTCTTTTTGCTAATATGATATGTATATATTACAATGAATACAATAATTTCAAAACGCATGGAAAGACATTTTCAAACCTTTTAATGTTTGACACATTCAAAGTTCATAAACGTAAGTATTTTAGCAAGGCACAAGATGTAGTGGTCTTATAGACCTTTTATGTCCCGATGGATTTGCAAGTGGTCCAGAATTTCATACAGGACTTCCCTGGGAAAACTGCTGCATCTTTATTCCGGACTATATACATTAACATTGGTGCAATTCATAAACAGTCTTTTGAGGACTAGTGACTCAGTCCAGTGCATTTAGTTGACGAGACAATTGTTTCTAAGGCGAAAGGCTGGTAATCTTGTCTTGTTACTTGTGTTTGTAGAATCCCTCTCCAGTTTTCTTGCCCAGTTTGCCCTCTGACACCAGTTTGTTGAGCAGGGGACTGGGGGCAAACAGGGGATTATCGGGGTCCATCGCATGCCAACCTACACAAACCCAGAATTATAAAAATCAACACAATACTATTACATTAAAACTTGGTATACTCAATTCCAAATGCTCACCGTCAATTATAAACTTTGAAGTGTCCAATCCAACATAGTCCAGAAGCTCAAACGGATCCATGGGATAACCAGCCCCGAGCTTCATCGCCACATCAATGTCTTCCTTGGAACCGTGACCTGGGAAAATATCCAGCATTATGAAACAACAAAAACGTGTCGGTATCCGTTCGTCACCCTTGACTGCTTTACACCCGTACCTCTCTCATGTAGTCGAATGGCCTCCATCATGTAAGGAACCAGCAGACGATTCACTATGAAACCTGGAGTGTCCTGAGAGGAGACAAGCGAATGTTCAGGGACTTTTTCACATCTTAAAATCTCTAACCACAACAGGAACCTGAAGCTACAATTCACACGGGCTCAGCAAAAATAGACAATAGAAGATTGGAAAAATGTTGCCTGGTCTGATGCTGCTGCGACATTTAGATGGATACATGTGGCGTAAATAACATGAAAACACTGATCCATCCTGCCTTGTATCAAGGGTTCAGGCTGCTGGTGGTGTGGTGGATATTTTCCTGACACACTTTCTACCAACTGAAACGCCACAGTGCTTTAGGACTGGGTTCCCACTCTTTTTCAGAGATCACTTTTCTGGAATCTTTCAGGACATTTCAAATTTCATTATGACTGGATTAAAAGACTAAGATCACAGATTCATGGCCTGAAGTAATATATTCCAGAACTTTATGTTTTAATTTGCTATTATTGACAATATTCAGTCATTGTATTTCAGTCTTTGCTTTTTTGGAAAGCACATTTTCTATATTCATCTTAAATTATGTTATAGTTTATTCATATTATATTTATTAACTATATAATAAAATGATAAGAAGTAATAATGTAATGAATTATTATAACATAAACAAACAAGATATCACAATTGCATAAACGATGCTATAATAATTTATTTTAAAATAATTACAATTTTGAATTGTAAGGAAGGACAGACTTTTGGACGAAATTACTGCCAGTAGGTGGCAGCAAATAACGGCCTTAATGAGTGAGTCATTGAAGTCATTATTTCAAATGATTCATTCAAAGCGCTTATTAATTTACAGACAAAGCAAATGACGGTCTGTATGAACGGGTCATTGAATCACTTCATCAAACGATTCGTACAAAAACACCTAACAAAACCCTTTTGTGTGTTGCTAAGAAATATTCTGTTCCGGCTTTGTTTTTGTTTTCTAAAATGCAAGTAACTTCACTATACTCAAATGTCCTCCACTGTCACAAGATCCCAACCCAATAGAGCAGCTTTGGGATGTGGTGGAATGGGAGATTCGCATCATGGACATGCAGCTGACTAAACTGCAGCAACTGTGTGATGCCATCATATCAATATGTGTGTGTGTGTGTGTGTGTATGTGTGTGTGTATATATATATATATATATATATATATATATATATATATATATATATATATATATATATATATATATATATATATAAATAAGATAGATAGATAGATAGATAGATAGAAGATTACAGAATACTTGCTTTGCATGAGACAGGATGCTTCCCCAAAGCTTTGCTGAACTCAAGGAGAGCGTCAAAAGTCTGTTGGCTTGTTGCTGGAGCTTTAATCACCTGTCATACAGTTAACAAGATACAATGCAAGCTTCAATATCTTGAACAGAAATTGACATTTTTATTAATGTGAATGGTTGTGAAGTGAGGGAATTGTAAATTTAATCCAAACCTCCACCAGCTTCATCATTGGGACGGGGTTGAAAAAATGCAGACCGCCAAAGCGGTCTAATCTGGCCGTGGAGCTGGCGATGTCTGCGATCGGCAGGGACGACGTGTTGCTTGCGAAGATGGTGCGTCTGAGGAGAGCGCAAACATCTGACTGATACAACAACACTATAAACCATACAACAAGGAAGACCCTTACTTTTAGAGTATTGTAAAAGTATGCAAATTAGGATGCCACAATTTACACCAAAATTAAATCAGCGATCATAAACTCTTATTTTCTCAGCTCTTCAGAATACTAGATTCTGATTGGCAGATCTCTGCATTCTGCATATTATTTTTTTTTGTATAACGATGATGACTGAAGTGACTGTTGTCAACATATTTCCTAAATAGCTGTGCTTCTTCTGGCATAATATAAGATAATAAAATCAGTTAATAATTGTCCAAAACACATCACTTCAGCAGCACGTTTGTACCATATTCTGTTTATTCTGATAAATAAAATAATTTAATTTTACTTTTATTCAATACATACATTGTCATTACAATTTGTTCATTTTAAAGCTACAAAAAAAAAAAAAAAATTGAATACAGCTTTACGGTAGCAAAAAATTTGATATTTTATTATATGCTATGATTATCATATTTTTACGGAAGAGGATTAGGGCCAAGCAATAATAAAAAAAAAATAAAACCATCTCGAGACTAAAGTCGTAAATTTTGAGAAAAAAGTCTAGATAAAATGTTGAAAATAAACTCATTAAATTACGAGAAAAGTCATTAAATTACGAGAACAAATTTCTTAAATTACGAATTTGTTCTCATAATTTAACGACTTTATTCTCATAATTTAATGACTTTATTCTCAACATTTTATCGACTTTTTTCTTGAAATTTAACGATTTTTTTCTCGAAATTTAAGTTTATTCTCAACATTTTACTTGAAATTTAACGATTTTTTTCTCGTAATTTAACAAGTTTATTCTCAACATTTTATTTCGACTTTTTTCTCGAAATTTAACAACTTTTTTCTCGAAATTTAAAGACTTTTTTCTCGTAATTTAAAGACTTTTTTCTCATAATGACTTTATTCTCAACATTTTATCGAATTTTTCCTCGAAATTTAAAGAATTTTTTCTCGTAATTTAACAAGTTTTTTCTCGTAATTTAACGAGTTTATTCTCAACATTTTATTTTGACTTTTTTCTTGCAATTTAACAACTTTTTTCTCGAAATTTAACAATTTTTTTTCTCGAAATTTAACGAGTTTATTCTCAACATTTTATCTAGACTTTTTTCTTGCAATTCAACAAGTTTTTTCTCGTAATTTAACAAGTTTATTCTCAACATTTTATTTCAACTTTTTTCTCAAAATTTAACAACTTTAATCTCGAGAATCTCTTTATTTTTTTATTATTGCTTGGCCCTAATCCTCTTCCGTATATTTTTAAATTTGATTGTTTCATTATAAATATGGTTAATTTAAATTGACCATGTGAATCTAACCATGTAATGTCAACAAATGGAAGTCAACCAATTGTTTATTGTCAGGTTAATCAAGTTTTTACCTCAAATAGCATACTTTCCATATTCTTCAGGTATCGCAACCGTTTATTTAATTACGTTGAACAGAAATCATTAGCAAGACTTTTGTCTCAAAATATCTGTCTCAAGACTCTTCTCATTTGCTACATAAATCCATAACATTTTAAAAAAACATTACAAATTTGATCAATGTGCATAGTTAAAATGCTGCAGTGAGTTTGTGCCATCTAGTGGTTTAGAGGAAAATAAAACCAAATGTGAGGACCTTTAACCCAGTTGTACCCTATTTTGATTCCTATTAATACTTTAACTGAGAAATTGAAGGGAAAAAAAGACAATTCTTACTCTGGAGCCACTTTGTCCAGAGCTCCAAACAGATCTTGTTTGACTTTGAGGTTTTCCACAATAGCCTCCACCACAAGATCGGTGTCCTGAACTACAGACGCAGCATCTGCACTTGTAGAGACATTCTTCAGGACTTTCTGAACGAATGCTTCTCCATCCTAGAGAATGTGAGCCACAGCTATCTTTTCATGATTTAATGAACAGCACCATCAATCATGAAATCAACAGCTTTGGGACTTTAGTTTATGTCGGTGCTGTCATACTAGTCAAAGTCAAGTTTATTTCTAGAGCACATTTAAAACAACAGAAGTTGACCAAAGTGCTGTACATCCCACATAATAAATCAACAACAAAAAAAATAAAATGACATCAAAACGACAAAAAACACACAGCTCTCAAACTGAACTAAAAGCCAAGGAAAATAAATGTGTTTTAAGACTAGATTTAAAAACGGACAGAGTTGGAGCCAGCCTCACAGACAATGGTAAATGGTAAACTAACCTCAGGTTTTTCTGCAAACTTCTTCTTTGCCACTCTCTTCAGACTAGCCTCAATACCCTTTGTAGATTTCTTCAGTATGTCCTCAGATGTGTCCACCAACACCACTGAATGTCCTGTGGTTGCAGCAACCTGAAACATTAAGGAATGAAGAGAATGATGCAATTGTTGACATCACCACACAGAGTTCAGTTGTTGTGATGTAGACGGTGAAAATCTGAAATGCATTCAGGGTACAGTTTAATAGGAAACACTGAAAATTAATGGAATAGTTCACCTAAAAATAAACAATCGACTAATAACAGATTTTCTCACCCTCACGTCTATGGAAGCTTGTTTCCAGGTAATTGTGACTTTTTATCTCACAATTCAGACTTTTTATTCACAGAATTGGGAGTTTATATTACGCAATTCCACCTTTATAACTTGCAATATGGAAATCTGAGAAAAAAGTCTGAATTACGAGATATAAAGTCACAATTGCAAGAAAAAATCAGAAATGTTAGCTAAAAAGTCACAGCTAGCTTTTATATTTTTTATTCCGTGGCAAAAAGTAGCATTGTTAACCACCACGCAAAATTGTCTGTACATTTGCTGGCAGCTATATGGCTGGAAATTGAATTACAATTCTGGAAACACATACGTAAGGTCAGGAATGGGATACTTGTTATTAAATTAAAATTTCTATCTTATCTTCTATCTTCTAACTTATTGATTCTTGTGTGTGCAATATTAATGTGATATTCAACTATTCAAGCACAAGAAGATACACTCGCCTCTTGTATAATGCACGAATACTGAATTCAATTGAGTCTTCTTGCACTTGAACAGCCAAATGCTCTTGACTGAAACTTTAATAAGGACTATATATATATATATATATATATATATATATATATATATATATAGATATATATATAATATTTATTTTTTTTTTTTATTTTTTTTTTTTTTTTTTAAGAAAACTACATGCAGTGTTATCCTACATTTGATTATATTTGATTTCTTGCACTTTGTTCAGTTGTATCAATTTGTTCTATAACTATATCAAAACATTGGTTAATCATTGCAATTTTCTCACGATTTACAAATAGTTGGAAACATTTGGGATATTGTAAGTACTCAAGTGAACAAAATATATAACACTGGCCTAGTGGTTTTTGAATATTTTACTGCATATCTTACATATTGCACCTTTAAAGGATTAGTTCACTTTCAAATTAAAATTTCCTGATAATTTACTCAGCCCCATGTCATCCAAGATGTTCATGTCTTTCTTTCTTCAGTCGAAAAGAAATTAAGGTTTTTGATGAAAACATTCCAGGATTTTTCTCCATATAGTGGACTTCAATGGAGCCCAAACGGTTGAAGGTCAAAATTATACTTTACAGCGATCCCAGACTTATCTAGAGAAACCATCACTCATTTTCTAAAAAAATTAAAATAAACATTTTATGTTTTAACCATAAATGCTCATCTTGAACTAGCTCTCTTCTTCTCTATTTGAATTTCAGCAGTGTAGAAACTGCTAAGTGTATTACTGCCCTCAACAGGTCAAAGTTTAAACTAAATTGTCATATACAATATGCTAGTGCAAGTATATAACATTTAGTTCAAACTTTGACCTGTTGAGGGCATATACACTTACACACTTAGCAGTGTCTACACTGCTGGAATTCAAATAGAGAAGAAGAGAGCTAGTTCAAGATGAGCATTTATGGTTAAAATAAGTATATGTTGTTGTTTTCACTAGATAAGACCCTTATTCCTTGTCTGGGATTGTGTAGAACGTTTTGAAGCTGCAATGAAACTGTAATTTTGACCTTCAGCCATTTGGGCTCCATTGAAGTCCACTAAATGGAGAAAAATCCTGCAATGTTTTCATCAAAAACCTTAATTTCTTTTTGACTGAAGAAAGAAAGACAAGAACATCTTGGATGACATGGGGCTGAGTAAATTATCAGGAAATTTTAATTTGAAAGTGAACTAATCCTTTAATTCTGTTCAAAATTACTGTTGTGTTGTGAGGGGGCCTCATTTACTTAGAGACGCCAAAATGGTAATACCGCCCCTGGTGGCGGAAACAAACTTCCATGCACGTCTTTCCAAAACTGTATTATGACTTCGTTACTTTTGTGGAAGATACAGTAAAAGAAGACATAATGATGCCCGTACTCAATCAGAGTCATTGTTTACCAAAATGGTTTGGTTATCAAATTCTTCAAAATGTCTTATTTCGTGTGTTCCGACTTGAGGGTGAGTAAATAATGACAGAATTTTAATTTTGAGGTGAATAAACTATCCCTAAGTATTTTTTTTTCCAAGGAATGTCAATATGCAACATAAATATTATCATGTGCTATATAAACAAAATCCATGGGAATGTAATAAACATTAACCTTAAATATATGCTGGATAAGTGGGTGAAAGGTCACTCTGAAAGACAGTCGCAACATGGTGGGAGAAGTTTGCAACAAATTGGCCACGATTCATTGACCCATTACCGCAATGCAACAGCATGCAGCATGAAACTATTCAAGAATAATATAGTTGTATTAAGTGTGTGATTGATAGCACTTAGCTTGTAGCCTAAATGGCAATACACCAGATCTATGCAAATGAATGCCGCCATATTAATTTCTCGTTACCTGTGCAATGCCAGCACCCATCAGTCCGCCTCCGATAATAGTGACATGTTTAATTGCAGCATTTAATGCTGCAGAAGTTGAGAGGGTCCTGATGTACTGGCGCGTGAAGAAAGCCATGGCGGCTGAATCGCGAATGACAGACTGCGCGTGCACAAAAGCTCCTCAGCGCCAGGGTTGCCAGATCCCACATTTCCAGCATTGCACACTTAAAAGATTCAAAGCAGTGTTTTGAAATCGGCCATCACTAAATAAGTCGGTATTTTGTTTTGTTTTTGGCGCACCAAAATATTCTCGTCGCTTTATAATATTACTATCGAACCAATGTACTCACATTAACTGATTTAGATGTGTTTTAAGTACATTAATGGATGTGTTTTAGTACATTAATGAAGGTCTTACGGGTGTGGAACAGCATGAGGGTGAGTAATTAATGACATTATTTTCATTTTTGGGTGAACTAACCCTTTAATAGCCTACTTGCTCTTTACATACTGTTGTTTAGTCTACTTACAAGCAAAAATGTGCAATTAATCTACAACCCAAACTCAACTGACTCAACTCAACCCAATCTACAGATAAACATTTGGCGGCTGCGGAACATAAATAGCCCAAAAAATTGTAACTGTAATTTTTCCCGCAACTGCATTTTCCAAATAACCTAATTGTGTGGGAAAACTTTAAACCTGGTAACCTTGCTTAGCGCGTGCTCGAGAGTGGAAAACTGAAGCAAGGTGAACTGATGATCACGTGGTTTCCTCCCCATGCCATGACTTTTCACATATATTATGACCTGTTGATATTCTGTTATAATATACAACTCATTGACAATGCGTTTATTTATTTAATTATTTTTTAAAAATAATTATTAGTTAATAAACACCCCCCAAAAATGTGTCCTAATAAAGTTTTATCAAAAAATAGTGTAGTTTACCAAGCAGGGCAAGTGTCAGTCAGTGTAAAGCTTGTGATGGAATACACAAAACAATGACAAATCAAGGAAAATATTGCTTTTCAGCCAAATATTTTATTGTGCATCATTTCAATCAATCAGCAGTTTTTGTCAAATATATAAAAAATGTGAAAATACTGTTTATATAGGAGGCATGACATTACAGCTATGAAATTATCCTTAGCAAGACAAAGCCTGACATTTCATTCCAAAAATATTTCAACTATAATTTCCTGCACAAAATGACATCAAAGACGATACATAATGCTTAAGATGGAAATTACTCTATCCTGGAAATGTTCATGAGTTTTAGAAAGAACAAAAGACAGAACTCTTCTGTAGTGCATGTATGTCCATTGTTAGTGGACAAATTAAAGAAATTAGCAAGAGTTGTTTTAAGAGTGTGTTTCTCTAAGGACCTGTTTTCAGGCTTACAGTTGAACACCCATTCATGTTTTTTCTTAAACATTAAACCATGAAATAGAATGTTTGAAAGCATTTTCGGCAATAATTCTCTAAAAAATTTAAATAAAGGAAAAAACAGTCTCTTAGTACAGTACATTACCCCAGTAATAATTTTTTTGGGGAAAAAAAATAATAATTCCAGTTGAATTTAATTTAATTATTAAATAAATATTTTTAAACAAATGTAATAATAAAACTGAAATATGCTGATATAATACTTAGGAATATTTTGCAAAAATAATTTTCTTTTGTTTCATCGTGCAACTAAAAAGCCCTTACCTTAGCCTGGTCAACATGGTCAGCCTGTGCAATTTGCTTCCCAATAATGCTGCATTGCTTCAGCAATGACTTGTCTTTTTTAAAGCTGGTTCAGCGTGTTTTCACACAGACAGTAAATGGGCATGGAGCCAGAGTCAGGCCAAAGCGTCCATGCATAGACGGAGCAGATTTTCCCTCAGGAACCCTGAAGGTGAAGGCCTGCATCAGGCTGGTGAACATCAGAAACAGCTCCATCTTAGCCAGCTGCTCTCCCATGCACACCCGGCGACCTATGGCATACAGAAAAGACTTATTTGAACATATTCATCATAGTAGAACATAGTAAGAGTAGGTAAAAAGCTTGAAATTGGTAATTTGGGGTACGTTTACACGACAACGATTTGTTAAAAAACAAAAAAAAAGTTTTTCCTTTGCTTTTTTCGCATACAGACAACGTTGTCAGAATTATCGCTGTTTACACTGATCCCTGAAAACGATTAAAAGCCTGGTATTATGATACCAGGCCAGTAGTTGGCGATGTCACTTTGCAAAGAAACACTACACACCTGTAGACTGAACAAGTAATACGCATACACATGAAATCACTGTTTTCACAAATTCATGTTTTTGTAGTTTACACAGAGACAATAACAGTAACAAAAACATATTGTTTTCATAAAAAGTTTTTTTTTTTTTTTTTTTTGTCATGTAAACTGCCCCTTAAAGTGCCCCTATTATGCTACTTTAAAGATCCCTAATTTTGTTTCGGAGTCTCCTACAATAGGTTAAAAGGATAGTTCACCCAAAAATGAAAATTTGATGTTTATCTGCTTACCCCCAGTCCATCCAAGATGTAGGTGACTTTTTTTCTTCAGTCGAAACCAAATTATGATTTTTAACTGCAACCGCTGCCGTCTGTCAGTCAAATAATAGCAGTGATTGGGAACTTCAACTATAAGAGTGAATAAACCTTGCTTAGACAAATCAAAATTAAACCCTGCGGCTCGTGACGACACATTAATGTCCTAAGACACGAAACGATCGGTTTGTGCGAGAAACCGAACATTATTTATATTATTTTTACCTCTAATACACCACTATGTCCAACTTCGTTCAGCTTCCTGTTAGTGAGGTCAAAAAACGCGTTCTGAAGACGGAAGTGATGTCTCGCCCATATACTTCAATGAGCGCGAGACATCACTTCCGTTGTCAGAGCGCGATCAGACCTCACTAGCCGGAAGCTGAACGAAGTTGGAAATAGTGGTGTATTAGAGGTAAAAAATGATATAAATACTGTTCGGTTTCTCGCACAAACCGATCGTTTCGTGTCTTAGGACATCAATGTGTCGTCACGAGCCGCAGGGTTTAATTTGGATTTGTCTATGGAAGTTTTTTCGACTTTTATTGTTCAAGTTCCCAATCACTGCTATTATTTGACTGACAGACGGCAGCGGTTGCAGTTAAAAATCATAATTTGCGTTCGACTGAAGAAAAAAAAGTCACCTACATCTTGGATGCACTGGGGGTAAGCAGATAAACATCAAATTTTCATTTTTGGGTGAACTATCCCTTTAACATGCATCCAAAGTCAACACTTTAATTTTCTCATAATATACATTGCAACATCATCTCTTTTCTCACTTTCTGAGATCTTCTGGTCAGGTGTGAAATCACATACTTCCCTAATAAATATTAGGTGAAAAACAGTATGTAACAAAAGAAGTATGTCCAAATTCACAGTCCTAAAGGCAAAAAGTACCCGGATGACCTACTACTTGTGGCGTGCTCTAAAGTGTGCATACAATTGACACTTTATTATACCATGAGGCAAGGGGAGAGGATTTATGAACGGAGGTGAAGCGATGCAACCATGCAACTGACACTGGTAGATCACATGATAATGACAACATGCCGAATGTAGTAAGTCCAGATTACATTCTGCGTAGGTTCATGCAGGAAGACTGGAATTACTGATGACTTGTTTCAGGCAGTCTCCTCTTTTGGGAGAATAACTCCATTTATCGTGCGCTTTGATCTGATATGAAACTTTGCAGACCTTTTACATTCACAAACATCTATATTACACACGGCATGAAAGGTGATATCTGAAAAACCATAATAGGGTCATTTTAAACGTTAATTATTGCTGGTTTGTCATTAAACATACCTATTCCAAATGGAATAAAACAATCTTTCCTGAGAAGCTTGCCCTGTTCATCCAGAAATCGGGCTGGATTGAAGTCATCAGGATTTTCCCACACAGTGGGATCCCTATGTACTGACCAGAGGTTTGGGATGATAACGGTTCCTTTAGGAATAGTGTACCCTCGGAACTCTGGGAAGAGACAAATATAGCTGACAATTAAAAAACTATTTTTTTATGTGTCCTCTGAAAGTATTTGTAGAGTGATAATATTTGTACAACCCCAAGATTCGATATAAAAAATACAGATTTTAAAGGTTAAAGTCTGACTGTTAACAACCTTGTGGATTACTGCAGAGTTCAAGTTGACCTGGTTCAGTTTTATTCATTAATAATTTACTTTAGACAAACATAAAGAAACAACACCACAAAAAAAAAAAAAAAAAAGTCCAAATACTTTCAGTTGGGCACTATATATAAAATATTGAAAATTCTTGGGTGAATCATTAACATAGCCAGGTCACATTTCACCATACATATATATACTCTACCATTCAAAAGTTTAAATGTTTTTGAAAGAAGTCTCTTATGCTCATCAAGCCTGCATTTATTTGATCAAAAATACAGAAAAAAAACAGTAATATTGTGAAATATTATTACAATTTAAAATAATGGTTTTCTATTTTAATATACTTTAAAATTACTATTATTTTTTATGTGATGCAAAGCTGAATTTTCAGCATCATTACTCCAGTCTTTTGTGTCACATGATCCTTCAGAAATCATTCTAATATGCTGATTTGATACTCAGTCATAATAATAATAATAATAATAATTCCTTACATTTATATAGCGCTTCTCTGGGTACTCAAAGCGCTTTACATATTAAGGGGGAATCTCCTCAACCACCACCAATGTGCAGCATCCACCTGGATGATGTGACGGCAGCCATATTGCGCCAGAACGCCCACCACACACCAGCTGGTTGGTTGAGAGGAGACAGAATGATGAAGCCAATCAGTGTATGGGGATGATTAGGAGGCCATGATGGACAGAGGCCAATGGGCAAATTTGGCCAGGATGTCGGGGTTACACCCCTACTCTTTTCGAAGGACATCCTGGGATTTTTAATGACCACAGAAAGTCAGGACCTCGGTTTAACGTCTCATCCGAAGGATGGAGGATGGAGTTATTATTAATGTTGGAAACAGTTGTGTTGCTTAATATTTTTTAGAAACTGTGATGCTTTTTTCAGGATTCATTGATGAATAAATAGTCAAAAAGAACAGCATTTACTCAAAATAGAAAATATTTTCTAACAATATAAATCTTTACTATCATTTTTTTACCAATTTAACATATCCTTGCTGAAAAAAAGTATTAATTTCTTCCAAAAAGAAAGAAAAAAAGAGAAAAATACTGACCGCAAACTTTTGAACAGTAGTGTATATTGTTACAAAAGATTTAATTTAAATAAAAGCTGCTCTTTTTGCACTTTTTATTCATCAAAGAAAAAAAAAGTATCAAGTTATAAAAAAATATTAAGCAATATTAATAAATCAGCATATTAGAATGATTTGTGAAGACACTGTGACACTGAAGACTGGATTTAATGATGCTGAAAATTCAGCTTTAACATCACAGACATAAGTTATATTTTAAAAGTATATTATAATAGAAAACCATTATTTTAAATTGTAATTGTTATATTATATTTGACAATATTACTGTTTTTTTCTGTATCTTTGATCAAATAAATGCAGGCTTGATGAGTAGAAGAGACTTATTTCAAAAACATTAAAAATAGTAATGTTTCCAAACTTTTGAATGGTAGAGTGTGTGTGTGTGTATATATATATATAAAATAAAATGTATTTAGTTCATATTTTTTTGCACACACACATAACTATATTACTTTATTACTATAAAATATTCATAAAATATATATTCATAAATTCATAAAATATATAAATAATAGCAAATACTATTTAAGTATATCACTCAATATTGTTTTTGCAATACAGTAATGATGATGATTATTATTTATTAAAATTTTTTTCATTATGGCAATAGGCAAACATTGGTGTTGTGTATAATTTTTCTGGTCCTAAAAATAAGCTTATTTTTCTTAACTTTTTTTTTTTCTTTCTTTTCTTTCTTTCTTTCTTTCTTTCTTTCTTTCTTTCTTTCTTTCTTTCTTTCTTTCTTTCTTTCTTTCTTTCTTTCTTTCTTTCTTTCTTTCTTTTCGTTTTGGGATGAAATATAATCAAGGCAGTCAAATTTGCCTCAATTTTGTATTTTTTTCTGCCAGAGGCCAAAGCTCACCTGTGGTTTCGGAGGCCATGTGGGGTATTGACAGAGGAACCACTACAGTCATCCTCTGCACCTCCATAATGGTGGCTTCTGTGTACGGCAGACTGCCCTTATCTGTCAGAGAAGGGACTCTCTCAGATCCCACCACGGCATCAATCTCCTGCTGAACTTTCTCTGAGGGGATGTCGTATATAATCAGTACTGCTATGTTCAACCAAACCTTTAGATGTTTGTAAAAGACATCATGCACACACCTTGCACATCAGGATACAAGGACATATAGAGAATACTCCACAGGACGCTGTTTGTGGTAGTATCAGTGCCCGCAATGAAGAGGTCCCCAATGATGTAGAAGAGATCGTCTTCTGAGAACAAGTTCTCTTCTGAACTATTTTCCTTTTGCTTTGCGAGCATCTCCACCAGATACATATCTATGAAATCCCTGGGATTCTCCGGATCTAGCGTGGCCCTGTGCCTCGCTATGATTTTCTTCAGGAAGGCTGTGATATCAATCTCCGCACGCCGCAGCTCCTTGAAAACGCCGCAGGGCAGGTAGTACAGCCAGGGAAAGACGTTGACCAGCAATATGGAGGTGTTGACGCTGATCTCCAGCCCGTGAGACATTAGATCCAGCATGGTCCGGAACTCCTGATCCTGGTGGTGGAAACGCTGACCCAGACTCAGGGAGGAGATGACGTTGGAGACTGCATTGCTGATGAGAGGTGTCAGATCGATACCAGAGGGCTCTGCTGTCTCAATGAGGCTCTGCAGCTCTGTTTTAATCATGGTCAGGCCTTCAAGGATGCACGGCTCCAGACTCAGCTTGCCAAAGCCGAAGCTGCGCAGAGAGCTGTGACAGAACTTGCGGTTCGTCCGCCACAGCGGACCGTAGGGCGCAAACACAATCCCTGTGAACAACATTCACTTCAAACCTACAACGCTTTGCTTTTTATTGACATGCTATTTTTAATATTAAAATACTATTGATTTTCGTTAGGAACTTTAAAACTTCTATTCGGTTTTGCAGGATTATAACATTATGTTCTATTCTGCTCCAGTCTACTCTACTGATTTATTCTATTCTACCATGTTTTATTCTATTATATTTAGTGTTCTGTTCTATTCTTTCTACTGTTCTATTCTGTTCAATTCTAAATTATTCTATTCTGCTCCAGACTATTATACTCTGTTCTATTTGATTCCATTCTGCCCTGTTTTATTCTGTTCTATTCTATTATTTGTCAGTGTCTTCTACTGTTCTATTCTGTTCAATTCTAAATTATTCTATTCTGCTCTAGTCTATTATACTATGTTGTATTCAATTCCATTCTGCCCTGTTTTATTCTGTTCTATTCTATTATTTGCCAGTCTCTTCTACTGTTATATTCTGTTCAATTCTAAATTATTCTATTCTGCTGTAGTCTATCACACTCTGTTCTATTAGATTCTATTGTGCCCTGTTTTATTCTGTTCTATTCTATTGTTTGTCAGTCTATTCTACTGCTCTATTCTGTTCAATTCTAAATGATTCTATTCTGCTTTAATTTATTACACTCTGTTCTATTTGATTCCATTCTGTTGTTTTATTCTGTTCTATTCTATTCTGTTCTATTCTAAATTATTCTATTTCGCTGTAGTCTATCAAACTCTGTTCTATTCGATTCTATTCCATTCTGTCCTGTTTTATTCTGTTCCATTCTTTTATTTGTCAGTCTCTTCTACTGCTCTATTCTGTACAATTCTAAATTATTCTATTCTGTTCCAGACTATTATACTCTGTTCTATTTGATTCCATTCTGTCGTTTTATTCTGTTTTACTCTATTATTTGTCAGTCTCTTCTACTGTTTTTATTCGGTTCAATTCTAAATTGAACAGTCTGTTCAGAGTCTATCACACTCTGTTCTATTAGATTCTATTCTGCCCTGTTTTATTCTGTTCTATTCTATTATTTGTCAGTCTCTTCTACTGCTCTATTCTGTTCAATTCTAAATTATTCTATTCTGCTCTAGTCTATTATACTCTGTTGTATTCAATTCCATTCTGCCCTGTTTTATTCTGTTCTATTCTATTATTTGTCAGTCTCTTCTACTGCTCTATTCTGTTCAATTCTAAATGATTCTATTCTGCTTTAATCTATTACACACTGTTCTATTTGATTCCATTATGTTGTTTTATTCTGTTCTATTCTATCTAAGCCTCTTCTACTGCTCTATTCTGTTCAATTCTAAATTATTCTATTCTGTTCTATTCTATTCTATTGCATTCTGTCCTGTTTTATTCTGTTCCATTCTATTATTTGTCAGTCTCTTCTACTGCTCTATTCTGTACAATTCTAAATTATTCTATTCTGCTGTAGTCTTTTATACTCTGTTCTATTCGATTCCATGCTGTCATGTTTTATGCTGTTCTATTCTATTATTTGTCAGTCTCTTCTACTGCTCTATTCTGTTCAGTTCAATTTTAAATGATTCTATTCTGCTTTAATCTATTACACTATGTTCTATTTGATTCTATTCTGTTGTTTTATTCTGTTCTATTCTATTCTGTCTCAGCCTCTTCTACTGCTCTATTCTGTTCAATTCTAAATGATTCTATTCTGCTTTATCTGTTACACTCTATTCTATTTGATTCCATTGAGTTGTTTTATTCTGTTCTATTCTATTCTGTTCAATTCAAAATTATTCTATTTTGCTGTAGTCTATCAAACTCTGTTCTATTCTATTCTGTTCCTTTCTATTATTTGTCAGTCTCTTCTACTGCTCTATTCTGTACCATTCTAAATTATTCTATTCTGCTGTAGTCTTTTACACTCTGTTCTATTCGATTCCATGCTGTCATGTTTTATTCTGTTCTATTCTATTATTTGTCAGTCTCTTCTACTGCTCTATTCTGTACAATTCTAAATTATTCTATTCTGCTGTAGTCTTTTATACTCTGTTCTATTCGATTCCATGCTGTCATGTTTTATTCTGTTCTATTCTATTATTTGTCAGTCTCTTCTACTGCTCTATTCTGTTCAATTCAATTCTAAATGATTCTATTCTGCTTTAATCTATTACACTGTTCTATTTGATTCCATTCTGTTGTTTTATTCTGTTCTATTCTATTCTGTCTCAGCCTCTTCTACTGCTCTATTCTGTTCAATTCTAAATGATTCTATTCTGCTTAATCTGTTACACTCTATTCTATTTGATTCCATTCTGTTGTTTTATTCTGTTCTATTCTATTCTGTTCAATTCAAAATTATTCTATTTTGCTGTAGTCTATCAAACTCTGTTCTATTCTATTCTGTTCAATTCAAAATTATTCTATTTTGCTGTAGTCTATCAAACTCTGTTCTATTCTATTCTATTCTATTCTATTCTATTCTGTTCCTTTCTATTATTTGTCAGTCTCTTCTACTGCTCTATTCTGTTCAATTCTAAATTATTCTATTCTGCTGTAGTCTTTTATACTCTGTTCTATTCGATTCCATGCTGTCATGTTTTATTCTGTTCTATTCTATTATTTGTCAGTCTCTTCTACTGCTCTATTTTGTTCAATTCTAAATGATTCTATTCTGCTTTAATCTATTACACTCTGTTCTATTTGATTCCATTCTGCTGTTTTATTCAGTTCTATTCTGTCTCAGTCACTTCTACTGTTTTATTGTTCAATTCTAAATTGTTCTGTTCTGCTGTAGTCTTTTACACTCTGTTCTATTCGATTCGATTCTGCCCTGTTTTATTCTGTTCTATTCTATGTCAGTCTCTTCTGCTGTTCTGTTCATTCTAAATGATTCTATTCTATTCTGCTTCAGTCTATTGTACTCTGTTCTATTCAATTCCATTCTGTCCCGTTTTATTCTGTTCCATTCTATTATTTCAGTCTCTTCTACTGCTCTATTCTGTTCAATTCTAAATTCTAAATTGTAAATCATTCTATTCTGCTGCAGTCTATCACACTGTTCTATTCAATTCCATTCTGCTGTTTTATTCTGTTCCATTCTAAATTATTCTATTCTGCTGTAGTCTATTACACTTCGTTCTATTCTATTCCATTCTGTCCTGTTTTATTGTGTTCCATTCTATTATTTGTCGGTCTCTTCTACTGCTCTGTTCTGTTCTAAATTATTCTATTCTGCTGTAGTATTTTACACTCTGTTCAATTCGATTCCATCCTGCCCTGTTTTATTCTGTTGTATTCTATGTCAGTCTCTTCTACTGTTCGATTCTGTATTATTCTATTCTATTGTTTTCTGTGCAACTGTGTTCTGCTCTAATCTACTGATCTATTATGACGGCATGAAGCAATCATGAACTACTATGACTGGTTATCTTACCTTTCCTCTTGGTGATAATAGTTACGAGCGGTATATGTGGTCTGTCGGAGAACACCTCCGGATGGTTTAACATCGCGTCCCGGACAGCGTCATATCCCGTCAGCACGACCATGAGCTGAGGCCCAACAAAAATGCTGAATATGTTTCCGTAGAGTTTGGACATCTCGACGAGTCCAGCCTGAGGTGACAGCGGATTTGAGACCATCTTTGCAAACTCTTTGCGATTATGTGCAAATCGTTTTAAAATAAATGAAGGCACCAGGAAGCCCCCGAAGTTGCCCACGATGGGCCATGGCTTTGGACCTGGAGGGATGTTCGCGTATCTTTGACGATTCCTGTACTCTTGCTGCACATAGAAAACAAGCACAAATGCAATCAAACCCACAATGCTCGCGGGCGAGAACACATACTGCCACAGCAGACACAGGGAAGCGTCCATGACTTGCTCGCTCACAATCCACTGATCCCTAAAACAGACGCATAGTTCCTCCAGGATCAATACTTGTTACCTGCTGATCAAACACATTTTTTCTTCCTGTGTTGTGTTGTTGAGGCTATAGCATGGGTTGCGTGTTTTTGTTTTTTTATTGGCTGAGAGGAACGAGCTGAGAGCTGATTGGTGGATAACGAAAACGAATGGGTGGCGTCAACTGAGGACATGATCCAATAAAGGAAGCAAGACTGAGAAGTTCCACCAGAAAGAGTCTTATTATGGGGTTTCACTTCTCTTGTCAATATATAACTAAAGGAAATGAAAGAGTTAGTTTAAATGTAAATGATGTATTTTACAGAATTATATAATAATAATATAAAATCTCAAGTATCAAGAAAATGAAAAGACATGTAATTATATTTAAAAGGAATTAGCATGGCTCAATGCAAATTTGATAAAGAAATATTTGACAGTTTTGTGCAACAAGAAGTACACCAGGTGTTAATGTAAACCATTTATTTTCATAAAACATCTTAAGACAGAAAATAAGCATAAAATGAACTAAAATAACAGTTGACATGAATCATTAGAAAAAGAATGCATGCATTTATAATATAAAATAGTGTATAAAATTAATGAAAGCTGGTTAAACAACAAATTGACAAATGTGTTTGTCAACATTATGACAAGCAAATGTTTTAAATGACAATTAAATAAACAGACAAGAGGAAAATATGACAGCTAAGAAGCGTGCACATTTTGATTTTCCAAAAATCCATCATTTTACAGCCATAACACTTCCAGTAGGCCATTCAAATCCTTACAAAAGTGCTTATTTAAATGGCCTCATTGAATGAATATAAATTAATGTAAAAAAAAAAAAAAAGAAAAGTCAGCAATGACTTTCCAAATAGTATTGAGTTTTACAATATTTTGGTCATCATGAACTGCTTGGCTCTTTGTTATATGAGATGTATTAGCAACAATAGCCAAACAGTCTTTAGTCTTTGGTATGGTGTAAATATTGAGATAGCCACAAGCCAAACACAAAACATTTCCACGTGTTGGTGTAAGCATGGTGATGAATCACGTCACTCCTCCCGGCCGCTCTGCACCATGGAATATTTCTTACAGGGGTTCTTCAGGCAGGCAGGGGGCCATGTGATCGGCCAGCAGAAAGAACAGGGCACTTGGGTCTGGACGTTCCTCTCGAAGAAGTTAAACACGGGGTTCCACCAGGTGTGAGTGAGGTAGTTGTTCGGAGAACACTTTAAAGTCTGGTGAAAACAAGAAAATATTCATTAATATCATACTACAGATATATACAAATAATACAAACAATAGAAAGAACATTTTTATGCATGTTCATAGTTTTCTAAAAACAGAAGTGGCAATGTTCAGGATAAAACAAGTAATTTACATTTAAAGGATTTAATTTTCATGAAGAAAGCAGTTTGGGTAAATTTGGTTGGTTCCATTTTTATGGAAACTTGTTTCCACCAGAAAATAAAAAAATACAAAAAGGTAATTTTTCAGAATTGAGAATTTATATCTCGCAATTCAGACTATATGACTCGCAATTGCAAGTTTATATATCACAATTCAGAGAAAAAAGTCAGAATGGCGAGACATAAACTTGCAAGTTTATATAAACTCACAAATTCACAAGAGTTTTTATTTCTTGAAATTCTGACTTTTTTCTTTGCAATTGTGAGTTTAGATATAAAGTCAGAATTGCGAGATATAAAGTCAGAATTGTGGTATGTAAACTCAGAACTGCAAGATATAAAGTCAGAACTGCAAGATATAAAGTCAGAATTGCGAGATATAAAGTCAGAATTGCAAGATATAAAGTCAGAATTGCAAAAAAAGTCAGAATTGCGAGATATAAAGTCAGAATTGTGAGATATAAAGTCAGAATTGCGAGATATAAAGTCAGAATTGTGAGATATAAAGTCAGAATTGCGGGATATAAAGTCAGAATTGCAAAATAAAAGTCAGAATTGCGAGATATAAAGTCAGAATTGCGAGATATAAACTGAGAATTGCGAGATATAAAGTCAGAATTGTGAGATATAAAGTCAGAATTGCAAAAAAAAGTCAGAATTGCGAGATATAAAGTCAGAATTGCAAAAAAAAGTCAGAATTGCGAGATATAAAGTCAGAATTGCGAGATATAAAGTCAGAATTGCGGGATATAAAGTCAGAATTGCGAGATATAAAGTCAGAATTGCGAGATATAAAGTCAGAATTGCGGGATATAAAGTCAGAATTGCAAAATAAAAGTCAGAATTGCGAGATATAAAGTCAGAATTGCGAGATATAAACTGAGAATTGCGAGATATAAAGTCAGAATTGTGAGATATAAAGTCAGAATTGCGAGTTATAAAGTCAGAATTGCAAAAAAAAGTCAGAATTGCGAGATATAAAGTCAGAATTGTGAGATATAAAGTCAGAATTGTGAGATATAAAGTCAGAATTGCAAGAAAAAAGTCAGAATTGCGAGAGAAAAATCAATTGCGAGCTATAAACAGAATTGCGAGAAAAAGTCCAAATTGTGAGTTATAAACTCAGAATTGAAATAAGTCAGAATTGTGAGATATAAACTGAGATTTGCAAGAAAAAAGCCAGAATTGCGAGATATAAAGTCAGAATTGTGAGATATAAAGTCAGAATTGTGAGATATAAAGTCAGAATTGCGAGATATAAAGTCAGAATTGTGAGATATAAAGTCAGAATTGCGAGATATAAAGTCAGAATTGTGAGATATAAAGTCAGAATTGCTAGATATAAACTCAGAAATAAACTCAGAATTGCAAGAAAAAAGTCAGAATTGCGAGAGAAAAATCAATTGCGAGCTATAAACAGAATCGCGAGAAAAAGTCCAAATTGTGAGTTATAAACTCAGAATTGAAATAAGTCAGAATTGTGAGATATAAACTCATAATTGCATAAAAAAAGGACGGAATTGTGAGAAAAAACCTTCTTTATTTTTTTATTTTGTTGCAGAAAACAAGCTTCCACATATTTTAGATCCAAAGCAAATTAGAATTCCATGAAAATCAGCGTTATCATTGAGGACAGAAGCCCTGAAGCAACGTCAGAACGCAGACATCACTGTGGTTGAGATCTCTCCTGTCAGGGATCCAACATGTGACATTTGCATTAGCAGCCCAAAGCCTAAACCTTTAGTTGATGATTCTTCTGGCTAGACAAATATCCTTTCTGAGATATGACAGTTTTGATATCGTAGGCTACTTTGCCTATAACAGAATGAACAAGTGTGATGTGTTTTGATAGTTTGAAAGGATTTTTTCCTGTGTAAAAGATGTAGATTGGCTTAAATCGAATGTGCTGCACTTTACTATCATCAGGGAGTCATTTCTCAAATGCTCGGCCTAATGGATTTTGATATTCTCAGTATACTCTGAGTCATGTAAACACTTTCAGTAAAAGGCTTAGTGCCATTTTGGTGCCATATGTTTAATGACACCCAGAATCTAAATCACTAATTGAGCTGAGAGCATCACTTTGGTTTCAGATGTGTGTATTTGTAGTAGACGAGGCTGGAGGTCAAACCTAAGATCAAAGAAATCAACAATATGCAAAACAAAACATATCAAGCTATATATGTGAACGACAAAATATTTTAATTAAAAAAAAAAAAAAAAAAATGACACATTTAGACCCCATGAAATCAAAATGGCCATTTTCGTGACTTTTAGCTTATGTGTCTCAGCTGAGGTTGACCAACCCTTATGAAAAAGAAGTATACTTCAAGTAAATTTTATCAAGTATACTTTTTTTTATTATACTTTTTTTTAAGTATACTTTATGTAGTAAGTATACTAGTATCAATGTACTAGTAGTAAACTTGTAAGTGTACTATTTTAATACCGCTTGGGACTAAATTGGCCCAATTTAAGTATATTTTAAGTGTAACAATAGTAAACTTTAAGTACAAAACTAGTTAACAGCTACGTTTCTCATTTGTACTGCATCTGTACTACTAGTATTGTTTACTATTTTAATACTAATAGTACATTTTTAGTATATGAATACACTTTGAAATATACTCTCAGTAAACTAACGTTAGGCAGTTTTGATTTATACACCGTTTAATGTTTGATGATCGCTTTATTTTACATTTGCGTGAGTAATATTCTATCGCTTGTTTCAGCTTCTTTTGATAGTTCTCCTGCATTTTGATAATTTTCTGTACTCTTTAAGAAAATGAATAACAGCGCCCCCTACTGTATATAGCCTGAAAAATCAGTCAGTGGCAAGGAAAGAGTGAAGTACAGGTGCTGGTCATATAATTAGAATATCGTGCAAAAAGTTCATTTTTTTATTGTAAATTATTTAATAAAATGAAACTTTCATATATTCTAGATTCCCTACATGTAAAGTAAAACATTTCAAAAGTTTTTTTTTTTTTTTTTTTTTTTTTTTTTTTTAATTTGTTGATTAGAGCATACAGCTAATTAAAGTCAAAAATCCTGTCTCTCAAAATATTAGAATATTTACATTTGAGTTTCATTAAATGACCATCCCTACAGTATAAATTCCGGGTATCTCTTGTTCTTTGAAACCACACTAATAGGGAAGACTGCTGACTTGGCAATGGTCCAGGAGACAATCATTGACACCCTCCACAAAGAGAGTAAGTCACAGAAGGTCATTACTGAATGGGGTGGCTGTTTACAGAGTGATGTATTAAAGCATATTAAATGCAAAGTTGACTGGAAGGAAGAAATTTGGTAGGCAAAGGTGCACAAGCAACAGGGATGACCGCAAGCTTGAGAATACTGTCAAGTAAAGCTGATTCAGACACTTGGAAGAGCTTCACAATGAGTTGAATGAAGCCGGAGTCAGCGCATCAAGAGTCACCACACTCGGACATCTTCAGGAAAAGGACTACCAAGCCACTTCTGAAACAGAAACAATGTCAGAAGCATCTTACCTGGGCTAAGGAGAAAAAGAACTGGACAGTGAACAGTGGTCGAAAGTCCTCTTTTCAGATAAAAGTAAATTTTGCATTTCATGTTGAAATCATGGTCCCAGAGTCTGAAGGAAGACTGGAGAGGCACAGAATCCAAGCTGCTTGAAGTCTAGTGGGAAGTTTCTGAAGTTAGTAATGATTTGGGGGGCCGTGACATCTGCTGGTGTTGGTCCATTGTGTTTTATCAAGTGTAAAGTCAATGCAGCCATCTTCCAGGAGATTTTGGAGCACTTTATGCTTCCATATGCTGACAAGCTTTATTGAGATCCTGTTTTCCTTTTCCAGCAGGACTTTAGCACCTGCCCACAGTGCAAAAAACACTTCCAAGTGGTCTGCTGACCATGATATTACTGTGTTTTATTGGCCAGCCAACATGCCTGACCCCTGAATCTATTGGATATTTTCAAGAGAAAGATGAGAAACAGTCGATCCAACAATATACAGAAGATCTGAAGGCTCAATAGTGCCTCAGCAGTGCCACAGGCTGATCACTTCCATGCCACACTTCACTGATGCTGTAATTTGTGCTAGCAGCAAGTCATTTGCTGTGATATGTGCTGCCGACCAAGTATTGAGTGCACAAATGAACATACTTTAAAGAACTTGAACTTTTCTGTTTTGAAAATCTATTTTTTGATTGATCTTGGGAAATATTCTAATATTTTGAGATACTGGATTTTGGACTTTCATGAGCTGTACGCTCTAATCATCAAAATTTGAAAAAAAACTTTTGAAATGTTTTACTTTACATGTAGGGAATCTAGAATACATGAACTTTTTCATGATATTCTAATTATATGACCAGCACCTGTATATTTGAAGTAAATTCCTATATACACTAAAAGTGGACTAGCCTACACAAAAATTCAGATATTCAGAATTAGGATTGAATTAGAATTGTTTTCTTTATAAACCAATATTTTCTAACAATGTACTTTTACTTTTATAAATATACTTTTAAGTATACATCATTCTTCCAAGTCCAAGTATAGGCCAAATATATTTAGACTTTTGTGTCAGTGTAATTTAAATATACTTAAGTGCAATTTTAAGTATATTTCTCAGAAGTACATAAAGTATATTTCTGAGAAATATATAAAAAGTAGACTCAAAGTATACTTTATTATTTTTAGTTTAAAAGAAGTACACTTTTTTTCATAAGGGAAGCTATACACTACCATTCAAAAATGTGGTGTGGCATCAATAAGATGTGTCAATAATATCAAAAGTGACGGTAAAAACATCTATAATGCTTCAAATAAATGTTATTTTTAACTTTCTATTAATCAAGAATCTTGAAAAAAATCCACAAAAATATTAAGCAGCAAAACATGTTTCAACATTGATAATAATAAGAAATGTTTCTTGAGCAGAATGATTTCTGAAGGATCATGTGACACTGAAGACTGGAGTAATGAAGCTGAAAATTCAGCTTTGATCACAGGAATAAATTACATTTTAAAATATATGAAAATTGAAATTAGTCATTCTAAATTGTGATATTTCACAATATTACTGTTTTTGCTGTATTCTTGATCAAATAAATGCAGCCTTGGTGAGCAGAACAGCAATGTATACTCTAGTGCAAAATATTAACAAAAAATATTCCCTTTGATATCATATGACCCACCTGAATTTCCTCTTGTAATAGTAAACACATAACAGGAAGACAACCGAAATCCTTATACAATAAAAGCCTCATTTAAGCATTTCTATTATTTCATATTACTGATATATCTACCTGCAGATTAGCCATAGTGTGATACCAGTAGAACAGTCGTGTGGTGATAAAATACGCCACCACCACGTCCACACTGTAGTGTTCATGGGCCACAAGGATACACACAATGCCCACAGCAGCCGTTAACCAGCACAGAAGATGGTACCACCAGAAAGAACGAGGAGAATCTAGAAAGAAAGAAAGGATCAGTAATGAATCATAATGGGTTGCTGTGTGAACACTGAACATGCAAAATGAAAGTGCCTCAAAATCTTCTGACTGGCTAAAAACAGAATCTAAAAATTGGCCTTTAGATCTGTAATTAGCGAACAGTCATTGTATTTTTGTGTAAAAATAAGTGCCGTCTGAGAAAGTGACATACACTCTTTGAGGAAGAGGTACGTGAGCGTGAGAATGACAGTGTGGCCGCTGTACAGGAAGTCTCCACACAGCAGATGGGAACCGGTGATTGATAATCCTCCACCAGAGAGCAACTGCAGAACACGCTGCAGCTTCGCTTGCGAATCTCCGTAGAGCTGAATGAAAGGGTCGGGGGAATGCAGTAAAGCAAAATTATGAGTGAAGATATTGAATGTTGAAAGATGAGTGGTGTGTTGACATGAATCTTGAAATGAAAAGTCATTCCAAAAACTGATACCATCTGAACCCTTTGTAACGGCCGCAATATTTGTCTCAAGGAAGGCAGAGGATATTACAGATTTAAGAAGCCAAATGCCTTTTCTTCTCTTAATATCCAGGTATAAGATCCTGAGGGGATCATGAGAAAGAGCTGAGATACTGTTTTAAATTGGTGTTTACCTTTGGGGCACAGACCATGTGCATGCCAGGCACGGGTAGGGTGGTGACGTACATGGTTATGCATCTATACATGTACAATGTGCCCAGAATGAAGAAATATCGTCTTCCTACAATAGCCCTATATGGAACAGAAAAAACATTCATAATTAATTAGATGATTTTATTTTAGTTTGTACATTTTTTAAATGTGATATTTAGCTGTGTAATTTTTCTGTGCTACTGCATGACTTTCCCACATTAAGAAATGTAATAATCCATAAAATTGTCACCCAAGTATTTATATCAGTTGGACTCTTTACGGCAGGATGGGGGTAAAAAAGTAAATAATTCCATTTTTCTTTTTTAAAAATTCCAATTAAAAAAAAAAATAGTGTTGACAATTCATCAAGATCAAAAACAAATATTATTTTTATGGGAATGCCACTTCATAGGAAATGTGGATGTTAATATAAGGAATAAAAATATTAACATAATCACCAAAACAAACAAACAAACAAACAAAACAGTGCTAGGTAATAACTAAGTACATGTAATCTGGATTACGTAATCAGATTCTAAAAATGATAAGTATTTAAGTATTAGATTATATTACATTTTAAACTACTCGTGATCAGATTACAGTTACTTTTCTATTGATTACATAATCACATGTTATTCTGACAATGTCAGTAAATTATTAATTATAACTCGTTAAATTTCGAGAAAAAAGTCGAGATAAAATGTTGAGAATAAACTTATTAAATTATGAGAAAAAAGTCGTTAAATTACGAGAACAAATTTGTTAAATTACGACTTTTCTCATAATTTAATGAGTTTATTCTCATAATTTAATGAGTTTATTCTCAACATTTTATCTCGACTTTTTTCTCATAATTTTATGACTTTTTTCTCATAATTTAATTAATTTATTCTCAACATTTTATCTCGACATTTTTCTCTAAATTTAACGACATTTTTCTCATAATTTAACGAATTTGTTCTCGTGATTTAACGACTTTTTTCTCGTAATTTAATTACTTTATTCTCAACATTTTATCTCGACTTTTTTGTCGACATTTAACGAGTTTTTTCTCGTAATTTAACGAGTTTATTCTCAACATTTTATCTTGACTTTTTTCACGAAATTTAACGACTTTTTTCTCGTAATTTAATGAGTTTATTCTCAGCATTTTATCTCGACTTTTTTCTAGAAATTTAACGACATTTTTCTCATAATTTAACTAATTTATTCTTGTAATTTGACGACTTTTTTCTCGTAATTGAATTACTTTATTCTCAAAATTTTATCTCAACTTTTTTCTCAAAATTTAACGACTTTTTTCTCGTAATTTAACGAGTTTATTCTCAACATTTTATCTCGACTTTTTACTCGAAATTTAACAACTTTAATCTCGAGTTGGTTTTATTTTTTTATTTATGCTTGGCCCTAATCCTCTTCCATAGAAAACATTACCTAAAATGAGTAATCTAGATTACATTACTACCTACAATTTTTGTCATGTAATTTGAGATCAGTAACTGACTACAATTTGTAAGTAATCTACCCAGCACTATATACAGTGTGTGTATATACAAGTCCTATTTTATAACCTTTTTGTTTTTTTTTGTGGAAAGTGCTTGATGATATCTATGAAATTGATTTTCTCAATGCAATATTAATTTTCATAACTGCCCCCAAGACATTGCGTTCGCTTTTAATTCTCCCTGCTCTATATCGTCTTCAACATAACCCTAACAAAGCATTAAATGTCAGTCAGTAATCTAATAGAGCAGATCAATAAGGTACAATGTCATCATCAGTATAATGTTGAGTGATGCCTCTTACCTGTATCTGTGAAAGAGCAACTGAATGGACCATATAGACACCAGAACCATTCCATTGACCTCAGTCACTGTAAACGCCCACTGCACACGGTCTATATAGTCAAAGAACTTATCCGGCAGGGGTGGGCTGCTCTCTTTGGGTGGTACTCTCTCATGAACCACAGTGATCATAACCGTGGTCAAAACCAGGTTCAAAACGGCATAAAACAAAGCGATGAACGTCTTCCACCATTCCGATGGTAATCGGTTGCCCTTTCCTTCTGGCACAGAGATTTTGACATAGTCTCGATGTCTGACCAGTCCCTTCCTCAAGCCGTTCCGCTTCGCTTCTTCAGCAGTGTGGCTGTGGACGGGGCACGATGTGCCAGGGGATGGAGCTCCATCTGTTCGGGAGGTGTCTGCGGGGTCCTTGTTTCCTTGGTGGTTTGCCGATGCCATGAGTGCCCACAACTACCCACTAATGACTGACTTCCTGCCAAGACACTCTCCTGTAAGGCACTGTAGGTTCCTCTCCTCTGTGGTGATAATGAAAGGCCTCTGTTTTTAGCTCTCAAATGATGTGGCTGGAACAGTCTTTTGAAAGAAGAAACATAAGTACATTAAATGTACAAGAAGAACATTAGATATATATGACCGTTAAAAGTGTTGCTTCATCTTAACATGGACATTAATAATCAACAGAGGCTATTTTTGACCATGAATATCACAAGCCAAAAACGCACCTTAAAATTCATCAAAAAATGTATCCACATAAATATTAAGCAGCACAACTGTTTTTAACAATAAGTTAATAATAGCAAGAAGAAAGGTTTCTTGAGCAGCAAATTAGCATATTAGAATGATTTCTGCACTGCAAAAAAATATTTTCATGATTTCTTATCACAACAATTTTTCAATAATAAATGTAGTTCAGATAACATAATATTTTGAGTTTCTGTTGTTCAAACCAATCACCTTCATTGGATTAACTCAAATTTTTAATATCAATGAACTCAAAGTTTTAAGGCAACCATGTAACTTACTTTTTTAAGTTAAACCAACAATTCTTTTTTACAGTTTGAAGGATCATGTGACACTGAAGACTGGAGTAACGATGCTGAAAATTCAGCTTTGATCACAGGAATAAATTACATTTTAAAATCTATTCAAATCCTATTTTAAATTGTAATAATATTTCATTATATTACTCTTTACACTGATTTTTGATCAAATAAATGCAGCTATTTCAAAAACATTAAGAAATCTTACCAACTCCAAACTTTTGAATGCGAAAAACTGAATGCGTGCACACACACACACACACACACACACACACACACACACACACACACACACACACACACACACACACACACACACACACACACACACACACACACACACACACACACACACACACACACACACACACACACACACACACACACACAATTAATAATAAAGTCTGAAGTTTTGGCTAGAAATTTTTCATCTATATACTGTATGAAACATCCTCTGACCCTCTGTTATGCGTTCATTGTAATAAAATAAAGCAAAGCATATCATTTAAAAGCCAAAGCATCCGACACAACTGCAAACTGCCGTCTAAAGAAAAAACACACAGAAAAAAAAAAGTATCTTTGTTCATCCTTGTTTGAGTCCAGCAGTGACTTCTCAACCCAGAAACAAGAGCATTTCAAGAATGGCCTCTTCTATTTATCCCAAAGCTTTCAGATCTGAGAACATCTCTTCTCCATCATACCCAAACTGCATCTCAATAACCATCATTACCACAACATACAATATTTACAAACAAAGAGAGTTTCAGGAAAGACGCAGAAAGAATGATGGATTGTACAATCCACTTGACACAAAGGCATCCATTTCCTCCAAATCAATTTAGGCTGAAATATAATTGCATTGGAAATGAGTTCTTATTACAAATCTGCTCCAAATGGACTTTGGATTCTACACGACATTTGTTCACTGTACTGCAACAAGAGGAAAACACCCATCATCATATCTAATAACTTTTGTATTATACCAAAAAAAAAAAACTAAATCACAGATCAAAACAGACTAAGAGTTTTTCCTGGCTATTTTTCTCATTCAAAATCACTTGCCTGTTGTTTCCCGCAGCTCTACATGCAGAACTGAGCGCTATCGGTCCTACACTCCTCCTCTGACAATCTCTCTCAAACTTGCCTTCATCCCTCCACGTTCAGAGGGGCATGTTTTCCGAGTCTCCACCCTGCGCTCTAATGGTGATGCTTGTGGTGGAGACCTGGCAGGGGAAAATCTCTTCCACATGCTCTCAGAGACAGTAAATGGATGGCTTGGCTCTGCGTGTCCCCTGCCCTGCCTCTGTGCTATTTCCAGCCCTGACTCCTGCCTCCAGACCAAGGCTGTATTTTACTCCCAGGGAGCAGCGGTGCCCGGTCGCAAACAAATTGGTAATGATATGGTTCCGAGGCCTGTTGAGCGTCCCCCCTCCCAGCTCGTGCGGAGGTTAAATTCAGCATCAAAGGGAGGGACGGAAAAAACTGAAGAGACCCCGCCTCACACTTAAAGAGATGAGAGAGAAAGGCTTTTCTGCTCGTGTGCTGAGTTGATTATATTATCCCTTTCAGGCACACTCATGCACTTGTGTTTTTGAACTTGCATACTTTACTGAATTTGAATGGCTTGTGTTGTAGGATTCCACACTTGTGTGTGTGGTTTGCATAAAAGCATCTGCTAAATGAATAATGTAAATGCACATTTGAATACTACAGCACCCTACATCCTAAATTCCTGGAATATGTTGTGGATGTGGATTCAAAACCAACATTTAGATATTACCGTTTTAATTTCTAGCCCATGCGTACATTGTAAAAAAGTTTTATGAGTTATTTACAATGTAAAAAAAAAAAAAAATGTTTTTTTTTTGAATTTGTGAATAAAACAAAGGTTATTGGAGTAGTTTTTTTATACTACTTCAGAATTTCATGTTTAATTCAGTGTGTTACTTGCTGTTTCTTTGAAATTATGTGTGAAATTTCTGAGTGAAAATAGTTTCTACATCAAATGTTTTTCACTGTGCGTGTTCTGACCCTTAGCAATGTCTTTAGTTGATGTATTCTAATGTATTCAGTTGATTCAGTTATATTTTGACTTGAATAAAAACATGATGTTGACTTAGCCTAATTAATGTAGAAACAAACTAATTGTCAGTTTTGAAAACTGAGGGAGGTGTGTGTGTGTATACAGGTTTGGCTATATGGCCTAAATATAGTGGAAAAAAAAGCCACAAAAAGAACATTTGAAGTGGTTTTCACTAGTGCTAGGAAGTCGATTCATCGCGATTAAATGAATCTAATATATATATATATATATATATATATATATATATATATATATATATATATATATATATATATATATATATATATATATATATATATACATAAATGTGTGTGTGTATATATATATTTACACTAACATATATATTTACAAACTTCTATGTTAGATGTGATTAATTGTGATTAATCAATTTGACAGCAGTACTTTTCACTATTTGAAAGGTGTTTAAATTAGCCAAAAAAACTTTAAGTATGCTGATATCAGCAGGTTTATGTAGGTCTAGGGTTGGTTTAGCAGACATCATGACTTCTATGGGATGTCCTCACTGATATAGTGAAACCAACATGTGTGTGTGTGTAACCATACAATTATGTTCAGATGTAAATTATGAACTATATACACACTCTTTGAAGGTTTATGGGATGCCTCCTTGGCTGGGCCTAAACCACTGCGCCTCTCCCAAGTGAACTGATAGCTGGATAGGAGAGTGAGAGAGAGAGAGAGAGAGAGGGGGGGGGGGGGGGGGGATGGTTGCAATGTAATGATATGAGTATTACCAAAGTCTCTTTAAAATGTTATTCTATAGTCTTTGGTATTACATCCTACGATCTTTGTCACGTCCAGCAGATTTGCAAATTTAGATTGTGTTCATTGAATTGGACTATTGACTGAGGATTATGCAGAAAAAACAGACAAAGTTCCAAAAAATCAGAGAATATAATCAAAAAGATTAAATTCCCTTGAGAAATCTCATTAAAGGGATAGTTTCTGATTCTGTCATCATTTACTCACACTCATGTCACACTCACAAACCTGTATGAATTTCTTTCTTCTGCTGAACACAAAGGGAGATATTCCCAGACTATAGAAATCACTGGGGCCGTCAACTGTTTGGTTACCCATATTCTTCAAAATATCTTCTTTTATGTTCAGCAGAAGAAAGAAACTCGTACAGGTTTGGAACAACTTGAGGGTGAATAAATTACTGAATTTTTATTTTTGGGTGAACTATTCGCCTTTAGAGGCGAAATTATACCAGAATTCCAGCTGTCCTTTTATACACTCTTTTAAATCTAAAACCCAATCTCAAAGCAATGTCAGCTTCAATGTCAGATGTCATAAACTGTCAGGTATAACGTATTAGAGAAGAAACATTACCTTTTTCAGGTTTAGTGGGCATCTCTTGACCTCTACCGTGTTGGTTTATCATCTCGCGTTTTCTCTCTTCACGATCTTTTTCATTTTTTAAAGCGAAACTGATTTTAGGAGATCAAAGAAATATGTGTGAAATGCTGAATTTGATAAAAAAAAAAAGACAAAAAAAAAAAAGAATTAATTTTGGTCCATAAAGATTCGTTCAATGAATATTAGGTAACCATAGCAACGGTACGTTGCTATGGTTGCACAAAAAAATAATTATTTATTTTTATATCATACAAAAATGGGGAATAAATAGCGAACTAAAGCGAATTAAATAGCGAAATGACATTTCGCTTCTGAAACCATACAGCAAGGTAACAAAAATCACACGTAAATACAACAAACAAGTGTTCTGTAGTATTTCCTGCTTCTAGAAATTGCGCATTGCTTTATAAATAATTTTTAAAATAAAGTAAAAAGTCATTCATAGCGTATTCACACACTTCTCGACACACTGTACCGATAATAATAAAAAAAAATTGTGCAGCATGCTTTTAACTTTACTTTGTAAAGTGACTACAAAACGAACATAAGTCTCCTGACACATCACATAATTGATGACTTGCATCTTTTCCCCTATTTAAAGTGGCATTCACTCACAGTTACGTGATAAAACCTCATTATATATAACGATTTCAAAGTTGTTTTAAGTGTTACTCGTTAATTTTGTATGATTATAAACATAACTCAAGTAATGGAATGGAATTTAATTCCCCATTAACTTCCCAAAGCGGTGGAACTCAAACGCGAATGTCGGTTTATAGTCGGAGTATTTTTAATGTGACACAAACAGTTGCACATGTGTTAGTGGTTGTTTTGCTCAATTCAAATACAGTGAGTAGGTTCATTTCATTCTTTCTTCATTTATGTTTGATTTCTTTTTGTACGTTGTGATGTCGTGACGCCACGGAAAGCGCAAATAGCAATGACACATAGTGAGTTAAACATTTATTTATGTGCTAACTGAAACGTGTGTGCAGTTATTTATTGCACAAAATATACAATTCATGCTGCATAGGAGGTTTTTAGTTGAGCACATTATTTTGTTCATAACAGTGCATCTGTCTGTAAAGGTGTTCCAGACAAGTTTATCACTGTCATTATGCTGCTAAAACGTTCATTTGAAATATTTTTAATGAATCCCTTAATTTCTGTTACAGATTTCAAGCTCTTCATGTGGTCTTCCCTCCACTAGACTGTCAAAATGAAGCAAACCGAGCCACAGACAGACAGAGAGAGCCTCTATCTGGAAGTGTCCAGTGTGAATGGAGCCATGTCTCTCCCCCTGCACTCCTCTATCGTCCTCTTCCTCCTCTCCTACACAGAGTGCTCATCTTTCCACGTCCACCTGGTCACAGATCAAACAGACATCCTGCCATCCCTGTCAGGGCTGGTGCCCGGGGGTCTCGCTGTTTCTGAGGTGAGGAGGGACGAGCTGCCAGGGCTGGTTAGGATGTGTCGTCTCCCGGCTGCGCTGGAGCCTGACGTTTGCTTTTGCAGAGCTGGCCTAGCTGTCGTACTTCGACACATCATTCAGAGCACATGCCAGCTGATGCCAGGCCGCAGGGATGTGGCGTCACTCTTGGGCTTCAAGAACACCTGTCTCAAGGCTTGTGCTGAGGTGAGATTGTGATTAAAAAACAACTAGAGGACAAGCGCTTTAAATCCCATTGCATAGTCATACGTGTGAACTAACAGTGTAGCTGTGGGGTGACAAGCACGTTGACATGTTTTGACAGGCATGATCACTTAAATTTTGGAGGTCAACATCACAGAATCACACTTTCAAATATTGATATTTGAGCTCAGTGCTTTCAGATAGTAGCTATAAGGCATAACAGTGCCAAAACAAGCTTGGGTTGCTCCCCTGATTCTGTTTTTGCTGTATTTAGAGCCTTGGGCTGTCACCGGGACAGGTGTGATGTCTCAAGACACACGTTTCAGTCTTGTCTGTCAGATAGTAGCAACGTTTATGTTTTTAAAATGCCTTAAAGCTACTCTCATTTTGAGGAAGCTTTTGTTGTCAGTCAACCTACTATAATACCTCATGGGTCAGATCGGATGTTTGGGATGACAAAAAACTATTAAAATTTACTGCAGTGTTGTTATTCTTAACTAAAACTGTTAAATATTTGGTAGTTGTAATAAAGCTGAAATACAATAAAATATTACATGGAAAAATGTAAACAATTTTGAAAATTGCTTTGCCTTCTCACTAAAACAATTACAAAAATTACACTAAAATTGCAAAAAATAAATAAAATGAAGAAAAACCCCCCCTGAAAATAATATATATAAAAAAAGCACTAAGATTACTAAAAGCTGCACTTTTGGTCAAAAGTTTGGAGTCCTTAAGATGTTTTTTAAAGAAGTCTCTTATGCTCCCTAAGGCTGCATTTATTTAATCAAAAATACAGTAAAAACAGTGAAATATTTGTACACTTCAAATCACTGTTTTCTCTTTGAATTTATTTTAAAATTTAATTTATTCTTATGATGCAAAGATGAATTTCAGCATTTACTCCAGTCCAGTGTGACATGATCCCCCAGACATCATTCAAATATCAAGAAACATTTGAAAACCATTTTGTTGCTTAATATTTTTTGTGGAAACGGTGATGAATTTTTTCAGGACTCTTTGATGAATAGAAAATCTTACTTTCATTACCATTCAAACAGCAAAAACTGTTTTAAACATTAATAATAATAATAAATGTTTCTTAAAGCTGCAGTCCGTAACTTTTTTTGGTTAAAAATGATCCAAGATCAATTTTTGAGCAAGTACACAACCAGCCAGTGTTATCTTGTGTATTATCTTGTCTCGATTCACAACGGTAAGCTTGTAATAATGTTTTATAATAAAAGCGACATGGTGGATTTCCACAGGAAATTTGAGAATGCAGCAGTTCCTCTGTGCGTCATTACGTCACATCCATAAACAGAAAGGAAGGAGTCCAGGCTAGTCAGTTTTATCAAGTGAGGACGCTGCTGGTAGCGGCACATTTATAGCCTGTTCTCACAGCAGCTGAAATAATTAAACTTATCATTTTGATGCCGGATTGTAATCCAGAAAGTTCCAAATGACAATCAACAGTGACAACTGGAGATTCACCCATAGTCAAAAAGCAAAAGACTTTGGACTGTGGAATGGCTACAGACATCGAAATCTACAGGTAATGCTAATATACACATAGTCATAGTAATGCCGATGTTGTTAACATTAACAATTTGAGAACAATATAACAGTAATAATATTTTGCATGGTTTGACGTGATCTGAGCTAAGTGATAGTTAGATTTAATCATCATTGGCAGCACGATTTATTGTAGGCCTAATGCTTTTTTCCTCAGTTGGTCAGAGCAAAAGTGGCAGAAATGTTATTTTCTTGTTCAGATGATATTTTCCAGTGAAAATTCTTATATTGGTCATACTTTCAAGACGTAGAATCTGTGATTCTGAAGTACAGTATCCACACTGGTACGGTGACTAACAGCAAGCATTAGATTCATCCGCGCCGACGAGCCGTGCCGAGGCACGTACAGATAACTGTTCGGCATATGACTGCAATTGCACGTTTCAAACAGAGATGGCGACAAAGAGGAAAAATCACGGACTGCAGCTTTAATGAATCCAAACTTCTGTCCAGTTGTGTAAATGTACAAATAAAAGCTAATTCAAAATATAAATGTATACTATAATAGTATATTAATAATACTACAACAACACTGCTTTACTGAACGTATACCTTATCTGACGATAAAAGCACATTTTTCTTATTTTATTGTATTGACCATTATTGAATATTTAACAATTTTTGCTTGTTTTAATATCTATATCAATTATCCAGCACTAATTTTATCAGTTATTGACCATAACATGAAAATAATAATCAGCTTTTCACTATTGGCCACAATTTCAGTATCAGTGCATTCCTGCTTTACTTAACTATACAAAACTCTGGACATTTACAAAGGCATGTCACATCAACCATCCAAATAATTCATGGATCATACATCCCATTAATCTGTTTTTAAATGATTTCTAACCGTCGTTTGCTCCTCAGGTGAGTCAGTGGACTAGACTGTGTGAGCTGGACATTCCCTCTGCAGTGGAGGAACACTTACGAAACCCTGAAGACCAGATGTGTCGACTTCCTGCTGCGATCCTGAACTTAGAGAAGCGATTAGGGGAACCCGTCAAAGTTCACAATGACGACAAGATACGCCGACAGAAGCTGCAACAGCAGAAGAAGAGTGATTCTCAACTAAAAGGCCCCAGCACAGAGAGAGCGGACCACATGAATGAATCCCATCCGGGAGTTGAGCTCAGTGCTGCTCTGGCGAAGCTCTCTGCGGATGCAGTTCCTTCTCCCTCCACCAGAGAGAGCTCTGACATCAGGAAAGTCAAGAGCACAGACCTGCCAGAGCTGGAGCATGTGTTTGCAGAAGGGCTGTATTTCACTCTCACTGATGTCGTCCTGCTGCCCTGCATCCATCAATACCTGGTAAAACAAACAATCGAAAGCAGTTTTTATCTCATTATGTGTAAATCACTATTCCTCACAAATAGAGCTGTTTATTCATTTGGTTTGGCAATAGAGTAGACCATTGAGGCTCAAAGGTGGTTTCATATCAAACACAAAAGTCTCTGGTGCCTCTTTGACTTCTCCTACTTCAAGGTGATTCTCTCAGTCCTGCATTAAATAAGGCCAGTAGTTTCTATTTCAATTGAAATGGATCAGTGTTGCGTGGGACTGTGAATTAGATTCATTGCAGTGTGATGTCCCTGAACCCTTTTACTCTCTGAGTCTGACGCCAGTATTTGTTAGGCTATTACTCATTGGTGGCATTTGGCTTATAAATCCCCGTTCACAACATGAATGATATACACTCTTAAAAATAAAGGTTCTTTATTGGCATCGATGATTACACTTAGAACCTTTAACATCCATGGAGCCTTAATAGTGGTTTTTACGACTATTAAAATGTTCTATACACTAAGAAAAATGTTATTTTAAGAACTTTTCACTGAAAGGTTCTTTGGGGAACCAAAATTTTTTCTTCTATATCAGGGGTGTCCAATCCTGCTCCTGGAGAGCCACTGTCCTGCAAAGTTTAGCTCCAATCTTAATTGAACACACATGAATCCACTAATCAAGGTCTTACCTGACATACTACAAATCTCCAGACAGGTGTGTTGAAGCAAGTTGGAGCTATAGTCTGCTGGACACTGGCCCTCCAGGGCCGAGTTTGGACAGCTCTGTTCTATGGCATTGCTGTATTAAATAAACTGAACGTTAGCATCTGTTGGTGTGGACGCTAATAAAATAAAGCGTTAGATGACATTACTGCAGTTATGTTGTATGCCGCATTAAAGGGTTAGTTCACCCAAAAATGAAAATTCCGTCATTATTTAATCACCCTCGTGGATATGGCATTAAATCATAAATAAATAATCACCCTCATGTCGTTCCACACCCATAAAACCTTCGTTCATCTTCGCAACACAAATGAAGATATTGAGTGCAACAGTTCTGGAAGTAGAAATCCTATACGTTTTCTCTTGATTTGATTTTTAAATCTTTAAAGACAGACCTACTCTGAGCTATAAGATTGTTGATCGATGGTATATGCTTTTGTTGAAGTCGTCAGTCCACATTAGTTCAACTTATTTTTTAAATCATGTTTGACAATGGAATTTCTGGTGAAAAATTACATTACCCATGATTCTGCAAATAAATCTCCACCAATCAGAGAATCAAAATGAGCAAATCATGGATGAAGCACTGCAAATGACCGTCTCAAACTATTTTAATATTTATAATAATGATATAAAATTTTTATATTAATTAATATATGATACATTTTATTCATGGCATTGTAGTTTTTCCCTCTTTAAATCTGTTAAGTACACAATACGTTTTTGCTTTAAATCAGAGTTTGTAATGTTGTTACTAATCATGTATCTGACTTGGTTCATGGTTTTTAACGATGGCTTTTTTTAAAAAAAATATCTGTGGGAGAAATTAATGGGAAAACTACTTCCAGAACCAAAGCTGCTGAAAAAGTGTGTGATCACTGTTGTACACTATATTCTGGGTTCAGTAAAATTAAGCTGAATCAACATGTGGCATAATGCTGATTACCCTCATTTTCTTTAAAAAAGCAAAAATCTGGGTTACAGTGAGGCGCTTACAATGGGAGTGAATGAGGCCAATCCTTAAACATTAAAATACTTGCTGTTTCAATAGTGTAGCCACAGGACATAAACAATGTGTTATTGTGAATTTAGTGTGAAAAAAATCACTTACTTTTTTTTGTGTAAAATTATATCCAATTTGACAATGTAATGCCATAAACCCTAAAATGAGTTTTAACAGAAGAATTCATGTGCCTTTATAAAATTATAAGCTTTGCATTTCTTCTTTTTAAATCCTCCAAAAATTGGCCCCATTCACTTCCATTGTAAGTGTTCTGTAAGCTCCAATTTTGCTTTTTAAAGAGAAAAGGAGGGATTAACTAAAAATCTTCTCTTTTTGTCTGGTAATCAACTACATGCCACAAATGGTGTTGATTCAGCTTAACTTGGAACATGTTGGAATATTCCTTTAATGAATAAAATCATGCTTATTAAAAATTATTTACTATTTTTCATTATTTAAATTTTAATTAGTAATGCTTGCATTATGGAAAAGAATGATACCTCAATGTATTCTAAACATAGACCTCCACACAAAAGACATACTTTGCAGTGATTTCTAGGGAGCGGAATATCTTAGAGACTTTGTCCGTTCAGTTTGTGTACGTCTGTGATTCCTTTCTCTTTCTCTCTTGCTCTTTTCTTTCTCCTCTGATCATTGTTCATTCTTCTCAACTCTGCTCCTGTCATTCTCTCGCTCTCGGCTCTCTGTGGTCAGCAGCGCATCGGTGCCTCCTAGTTTCACACTCCGTCTAGCATGTCTCCCTCCTTCTGTCCTCCTCATCCCTTTCTCCCCGTCTGCGAAACGATAATAGGAGCGGCGCAACTCTGGAGCTGATCTCGGTTCAGCGGACGCAACACTTTGATGGGTTACTTAACGCACAGCATCTCGCTGTCAGTGTGCATTTTTTAATATGCATTCATGCTGTTTTAGAAGATTCCACAGGAGCACAACATACACATCTTGCCTATTTGCCATAACGATTCTACATTTGTTTTCTGAAATGTGACCTCAGTTTTTACTATATATATATATATATATATATATATATATATATATATATATATATATATATATATATATATATATATATATATATATATATATATATATAAAATACACTGCTCAAATTAAAGGAACACTTTTTAATCAGAGAATAGCATTAAGTTAGCTAAACTCCTGGGATATTGATCTGGTCAGTTAAGGGGGTTGTTAATCAGTTTCAGCTGCTTTGGTGTTAATGAAATTAACAACAAGTGTACTGGATGGGCAACAATGAGGCGACCCCCAAAACAGGAATGGCTTTACAGGTGGAGGCCACTGACATTTTTCCCTGCTCATCTTTTCTGACTGTTTTTCACTAGTTTTGCATTTGGCCAGGTTCAGTGTCTCTACTGGTAGCATGAGGCGATACCTGGACCCTACAGAGGTTGCACAGGCAGTCCAGCTCCTCTAGGATGGCACATCAATACGTGCCATTGCCAGAAGGTTTGCTGTGTCTCCCAGCACAGTCTCAAGAGCATGGAGGAGATTCCAGGAGACAGGCAGTTACTCTAGGAGAGCTGGACTGGACCACAGAAGGTCCTTAACCCATCTGCAGGACCGGTGTCTGCTCCTTTGTGCAAGGAGGAACAGGAGGAACACTGCCAGAGCCTTAAAAAATGACCTCCAGCAGGCCACTGGTGTAAATGTCTCTGACCAAACAATCAGAAACAGACTTCATGAGGGTGGCCCAAGGGCCAGACGTCCTCTAGTGGTCCCTGTTCTCACTGCCCGGCACCGTGGAGCTCGACTGGCATTTGCCATTGAACACCAGAATTGGCAGGTCCGCCACTGGCGTCTTGTGCTTTTCACAGATGAGAGCAGGTTCACCCTGAGCATGTGACAGATGTGAAAGGGTCTGGAGAAGCCGTATAGAATGTTATGCTGCCTGTAACATCCTTCAGCATGACCGGTTTGGTGGTGGGTCAGTGATGATCTGAGGAGGCATATCCATGGAGGGACACACAGATCTCTACAGGCTAGACAATGGCACCCTGAGTGCCATTAGGTATCGGGATGAAATCCTTGGACTCAGAACCTAAGCTGGTGCAGTGGGTCCTGGGTTCCTCCTGGTGCACGACAATGCCCGGCCTCATGTGGAGAGAGTGTGCATCTTATTCTCAACCTACTGTACTAAAAATGTAATAAATATTTATCTTACCCAGACAGAAAGATCCAGAAGAAGAAAGAACCAGCTTACATTTAAAGTCAAACAAATACTACCATGATGTATAAATATTTAGTAATTTAAATAATATCCTTTTTCTTTTGCTCTGCAATAAAGGAAAAATGTAGGGAAAATGTGCTTAAATGTTGCAATACAAAACATGTTTAGAAAGCTGTATCATTCCTAAATATGGCCATCATTTTATTAATGCAAAAAGTAATTTCATGTATCAATTTTATTCACAGGCATATGAGATATGAGGCTCTGAATGTTAAGTTTTGTGTCTTTGAATAAACCATTCCAGGTCTCCCTCCAAAAGCACACCCCCTCCACCCTATCCCATCTGCCCTTGCTGCTGAGATGGTACCAGCGTGTGCAGGAGCTCCCCAGCGTACTGAGGGCCGCAAAGGATTGTGGGATGGCCCTTTTTAGTCTCAGCTTGGTTGACCCTTGCCCTCCCAAATCGGAGGCCCCACGATCCAGTGGAGCAGAACAGGAAGGCCCCGAACGCAAGCAAGAGCCCTTCATCGGGGGCCCGAGGCCAACTCTCACCAAACTGCAAGTAATTGAATTTCAGTCGCTTTCTTTTTCTCCTGCTCTCTTGCTCTTTTATTTTATTCTCCTCAACTCTTCCCTCTCACGGAAGGAGATTACACATGCCGCGCACAGAAGCGCTTCTCTTTGCCACTTCACTAAACCTGTCAGTGGCGAACTCACATAATCCCTAAACAGCGATCTGCTCTCAATACGTTCAGTGCTGTGTTCTCGTCCCTTTACGGCAGCCCTGTGTGCCACTGCGGGCCTGAACCGTGATGATAAAGGATTTATGCACTCCAGCGAGGCAGAACAGCAGCCGTACTGACTCGCTCTTAACTGATGGGACTCCCTGCCACTTGATACTTTAAGGAGGCTGGTATTACGGGGCTGTCTGACTTCGACAAGCACTGCGTGTTCTTTCAGCTGTGAGTCTGACATTCATTAGTTGTGGTAAAGAATATGTAGAGGGATATAATGGATAAACTTTAATATACAATGAAATGCTTGCATTTATCATGAAATGTCCTAATCCATAAATAAAAGAAACATTCATGAGCTTTATTTAAAAATAAATCAATTGTGATTATGCTAACCTAATTTCATGCTTTAAAGGGGACCTATTTTGCCTCTTTTTACAAGATGTATAATAAGTCTCTGATGTCCCTAGAGTGTGTTTGTGAAGTTTTAGCTCAAAATACCCCATAGATAATTTTTCTTATAGCATGTTAAAATTGCCACTTTTTGGGGGGTGAGCAAAAACACGCCATTTTTGTTTGTGTCCCTTTAATTGCAAATTCAGTGGGCGGAGCATAAAGAGCTCATGCAACAAAACAGGACAGTCTCACGCACTGAAAATGTCAGAAACTGTCAGTAGCAGTGTTCAGTTTGAACTGTAGTCAGACAATGATGCCTACAGAGCCAGAGAATATATGCTGCATGGAGACAAACAGTTTAGTTTAATTAAGGTTATAACTTATGTTGTCATCTTGCATTTATCCACTATTAGTACAAGCTTGTTGTAGCAGACCCCGTCCGAATGATGGCCAAAACTTTACTGAGGAGTTTTATGTAGATCAAAAGATCAGGAGAAACATGAATTCAGTGCTCATTTTTGCTTATTTTCCTTTATAAAAATAAGGTATTAAATGAAATATGAAATTTTGCAGTTCTTCTCACTTTTGCAGGCCATAAACTGAAACTGCAAAACCATTGCTATGTTCACAATTTAAGCTACAAACACCAAAAATTTTGTAAAATTATATAGTAATTTTTTCCCACTAAATTTTCCATGGTAACCTGTTTAATATCTGTACAATGAATATACTACTGTTCAAAGTTTTTGGGGTCAGGACAATTTTTGTTTTTTAATTAATACTTTTATTCAGTAAGGATGCATTAAATTTACCAAAGTGACAGTAAAGACTTTTACATTGTTCTGCAGCTGTTTAACTGTTTTACTGATAAAAACAGTTAAACAGCTGCAGTTTTAACACTGATTAAAAATGTTCTTGAGCACCAAATCAGCATATTAGAATTCTGATTTCTGAAGGATCATGTGACACTGAAGACTGGGGTAATGATGCTGAAAATACAGCTTTACCATCTCAGAAATAAATTACGTTTTAAAATGTGTTAAAATAGTTAAATTTTAATCACATTTTTCTATATATCTTATCAAATAAATGTTGTCTTGGTGAGCATAAGAAATTCTTTCAAAAATATTAAAAATCTTACTGACCCCAAACTTTTCAATGGTGGTGTAACCAGGTAAGTATTAGGCTTTGTTTTTATTCAAAAGTTTAGAAAGAAGACCTATATCACTGAAAATGTATCAGGTGAAGTATATCATGATGTGTCTGAAACATTTAACTATATTAACCAAGGTTAGGGGCCTTTTTTTCTTTTTCAACCAGAAAAACTAGTAAAAAGTCTGTTTTTGGACATATACGATGGCAGTGTTTTTTTTTTTTTTTTTTTTGTAAAAAATAAATCCCCAGAAATATGTGGAGATTTAAAAATTTAAAAAGGACACTGTCATGTATGTGTATTTACATTTATTAAATATTAAAACAAGTGATATTTCTTTAAGATAAAGAGATTCAATTCAGTAAAAAAATTTTATTCAGTTTATTTAATGTTCTAATTGTTTTGGGGCCACTGTATATAAAATATTGTTTGGTATTACCAATGTTTCTACACCACCAGCATACATTTAAGGGCTGTTACTTATGTACCTCTGTACTGTTTTGTGCTTTCCCCACCTTGTATTACAGCACTTGTAATATTACTGTTTCTTTATGATGAATCACTTGCAGATCCACTTGTTTCCTCACCTTTCCAGATAATAATGCACCATTAAGGCTGTATTACATGGAAAGCTCAGCTTGTGGCATCATCACTGTCCTGATAAGTGCTCAGTTCCCCCCACACCCCCGCCCCCACCCCCAGAGGAACTGCTGATTCAGTCCATTACCTCCTGTGCAGTTTTCTGCCTCCTTATTCAATTTCCCACCACTTCCATAGCAATCCTGCTGATTTACCCAGCATCTAAACGGCCCACAAACTCCAACAACACTTCATCCCCAGTGCAGAAATCTGCCGATAATGAGTAAAGAGCCTGCAGTGGTCTCATACACTTCTGGTGTACGACTCCCACAGTAGAGGCAAACAGAGTAACAATGCTGGGTCTCTATCCTGTCTGCCCTGGACCACAATGCTAAAGTCGGGTCCCCAGCAGGTGATAAAAACGCACAGCTGCCGTCTAGTTTTCAGGCCTTCTGCCGAACTTCCAGCTTTTGTGTGTGTGTGTGTTTGGTGTTTGCCACCTCTGGCATTCAGCTACTATAAATCAGATATTTCCCGTCACGCTAGTGGATATCAATTTGGTGTGTGTGAATGAGTTGGAGCTCAGCAGGCTCTCTTAATGCATAGCAGTCCACTGGGATTTTCCAGGCTGCGTGCTTTCTGCTTTAGGTCTGCTCTGCAGCTGTTGCTGGTGGCTCATTGCTTTGGAGCAAATGACATTTTCATTCACGGAGCCAAACCTTATGGCCAGCCTGGATTTGTAATGACAGAGCAGCAAACAGAGATGCACCATCACTATAGCTACTGTTTACCAACCAGAACCAGACCTGTTCAAAATCAATGATCAAAGCATCTCAGGAGCTTGATTTGGTGGTTTGAGAGATTTAATACTGTTTTACTCAATTAAGTCACTGCTAAAGAGTGTAGTTAGGCAGATTAGCAGATTAACTATATTCACATTCTGTTTTGATTGTGGATTTCAGCATGTCTAGAAGGCTGTGTTGACCAGTCAGAAGCCAGAACTGGAACTATCCATTTCGTTATCTTGATTTGGGACTGCCTGGAGTGATTTTTAATCATTTGTGGGGATTCTAAAGTGTTTGTTGCAAATTTCAATTGAAAAAAAAATAAATACATAAATTGCAAGAAATGTACATACAAACTGTCATGAAACTCTAGATGGCACAGGCTGATTAACTCAACCTGCTTGCAATCATATCATTCTCTATAGGGCACAGCTGATTGGTTCCTGCTGTATCAGTAGCCAATGACCTCCTGTGCTCAGCCTTCAAATACTTGGTTAGCATTGGCCTTAGCAGTGCAGCGCACTTTCAGAAACCCTCCACCTTCCCCAGCTCCACCTGTATAGATCTGCTATGGGTAATTCATGTACGTTATATTGTACAGCAGCAGCATGCCTTATTTGCTCACAGCAGGGTGTTATGTTTGTACTTTCTACTGCCAATACACACATATCAACATTGTCATATGCATTACAATGCCAAACACTCCAAGAGTTGTCATGACAGAAGTGATTTTTAAATAAATTATTTAAAAGATAATGCGGTGAAACTTTACTTGAAGGGGTGTGCATAAGACTGACATGACACCTTCATAATCTTGACATGACACGTGTCATTAATATGAAGGAGGTTTTATGAATGTTTATGACAACTGTCATTAAATGTCATTCGCTCAATTATGTCATTTTTAATGCAAAGATGACATTGTTTGAGATGTCTTTGTTACGACAACTTGACATAAACCAACACATCATAACCTGTCAGTGTCTTTGTCATGACAACTTGACATTAGCAAAACATCATAACCTGTCATAAACATGACGTAGCAGATTAATTATCAAACTTAAGAAACTACTTGGCTTTATGGGTTAACATTACATTACATTATTTTGGTAACACTTCAGTATAGGGAGCACGTATATAAACGATTAACTAACTTTTCCCTCAATAAACTCTTAATTTACTGCTTATTATAGTTAATTGTTAGGTTTAGGTATTCCAAGATTCCATTCAATTCCGTTCAGTTCACATTTATTTGTATAGCGCTTTTCACAATAAATATAATATACGAGACCAAGACAAGACCAAGACTTTTAAAAAATGGTCTGAAGACCAGTCTCGAGACCAAGACTGATCTCGAATACTACAACACTAGTTAATATGCAGAGTTCAACTACCAATATCTGCTTTACAGGTATACAGTAGAAAGTCACATGATTAATCAGAGTTCATTACAAGTGCACAGGGTCAAATACACCATCAGGTAAAAATAAGAAGAAACAAAACTACTTATAGAATCATGTGTGATGCGTCACACAGGGACTTCTGGAAATGTCCTTTTACTGTTATTCACTGTAAGTTATATGGTAATGTTTTTTGTGTTAATGCGATGTTAAACCATTTACAGTTTTTCACTGTAAGTAACTTAAAGTCAACCATCTTTTTAATATACAGTGTTTCCTTTCAGATATTGTGCATGAGTCATGTGGACTTTATGCTTCTGTGGTTCTTTGCATCCTCTTTGAATCTTGAATACCTGAACTGATTCTTTTATTTCTTAATGTTTGTACATTTTAAGCAAAAAGTCTTTCCTAAAGGTTTTAACACCAATCCCACTCTGTCTTTTACCCCGTTCCACATGAGTTTGCTTGATCATGCAGGTTCATTTCATTCTTATATTTATCTCACCAAACTGGTGAAGACTTGCTTGTACTAAAACCCCCAACACAACACCATATATTTTCATGTGTTCTGTAGCATTGCATGTATTAGTACTTGGTTTGCACCTTATATTCTCAATGAGGAATAACTGTCGTAGCACACTTTTTAACCTTGTTCTTGTAGGTCTCTTTGATGATTAAGTACCAACTAGAAAAATGTAAAATCAATTACAGGAATTCAACCTTTAAAGTAGTTTCTAAAGTGGGATGAACTGCTCGGTAACGGGTACCTGAGTTAATTAGCACCTTGTCTCAGGTGTTCTGAGGAGGTGTGAGAAGTGGTCAGCTGCAGTAAAATGCTGTTGCCTGGAAACTTCTGTCAGGAGTCTATGATTTGACCTGTGTTTATGTGTTCTTGTGTCCTGCAGGAAAATGGGATAGACGCTGTTTACACCGCTCACCCCTGCCCGTCATGGACTGTTGATTGGGAGAGCCTACCGACAGCCGTCAACCCCACTGAAGGTAACCTCTGGTGTGTTTTCCAAAAGTAGAACACAACCCTATACTCTCACCATATCAATAGTGATACGCATCTTTTTGATTCATATAATATTGAAATATTTGCGTAGAACCATTTTGGTAGTCATACAGCCGATGCATTTTGTAATCCCATTGCCTTTTTCTTTCCTTGTCTCTCTGTATTCTACATGTCAGTAAAACCTTGTTATCTGTATAATTTCCATCAACCAATCCTGTAAGGATGCTGAGAATTGTTTTCCTGCTCTCTAGTGTAGCATTCAAAATTGTAATCCACTATGCATGACAAGTAATATACTTGTCAAAGAAACAACACTATTGCAGTGCTTCCTTGGTTTTCTTTAATTTTCAACTGTTGCTGCTTCAAACAGAGGCTATAAAGGAACTGGCTTTGATATGATTTTAGCAATTGATGTACTGACAGCTTTAATGTCTATGATTGATGGGCATCAACTTTAGCATATAATTTAAAGTAATTTAAAATCAGTTGCGGACCATTTTATCTCCTACATCCAGGCATTGCTTTGCCTTTTTGGACAAAAAAAATGATGCCATACCTGTAGAAATGCGTTTCTGAGCAGAGTGTGCTCATGCCTATCCTGTGCTCATGCCTGTCCTGTGTCATGAACACTCCGCTGCCGTATTCTGGAGTCTTAACTAGCTCAAACAGCAGGCAGCTGTTTTTCACCAGGAATGAGTGAGATGCCAATCACCTCGCACAGACCGAGGAGTGAGCTCCGTGGAGAGACAGAAATCCAGTTCATTTAAAGAATCTGGAAATAATCCTCATCGACCTACACCCCTGAGAGCATAATTTACTTGAGTCAAAACCTACATATAATTCCTGTTAGTAAGAAAGAAACAAAAAATAAATACAATTGATTTCAGAGTTTGTGCTCTAGAAATTTGGTACCTAATTTTATGCTTCAGTAGAATTGGAGTGTAGTGCATGACATGTATGGATTGCATTGCTTAGAAGAGAGCAGCATGAACATTCTTCAAATAGTCTTCTTTTTCTTCCATGGATGAATGGAAATACAGGTTTGGCGTTACATAAGTGTTAAAAAAGTAGATCGTTTTGGGAAAGGGATAGTTTTGGTTGAACTTTTAGTCTATCCCTTTTAACCATCCCATATAGCAGATTCATTGTACTGTTATACAAAGTAACTGCTTTTTTGCTGCACAGGCCAAGGTCAAAAGAGAGTGATTTCATGATTTTTCATCTCTCTCAAAATAATAACTGATTCATCTTCCATTTGCATTCTAAGATTGCTTATTATTTGAGGCTTTTAGGAGATTTTTCTTTTCTTTTTTCAGTTCAGTGCAGTCTGTACTAAACTTCCATTGCTCTGTTCACATTTGCATCAAACTGTGTTTCAAAGATGAACTCCCAAATGAGTTCAAATGATTGTCTGCAACGTGCCGTGAAGACACAAATTCCCTGGACATTTTAGATGGTCCATAAGTCATGTTGCCTCTTTGCTGCTGATTTTCTAGTGTTTCAGTGCAGGGCCCTTCAGAGAAAATAGTTCTGAGAACAAGTCACACACTGAACATAGGCACATAGGTGAACCCCCACATGCAAAAGTATGTTGCTTTTATTTGGTACCATCTTTTTCTTTTACTATAGAGGCTCTGTCTGTCAGCATGCGCCCACACATGCCTCACTGTAATGTCTTTTCAAGTGCTGAATCCATGAGCAGTAACAGAGAGAAGGTGTAAAAACAGAGAGGCCTGTGTATGTCCTGCTGTTTATGAATCCTCTATCGCTTCAGCGCTCCACTAATCGCTCCTGTTGTCTTTCAACATTCAGGTAACCCGTGGAGAGAAGACAAGCTCCATTGTTATGGGCAACTGTTGTAGAAAGTGGATCAGCATTCTGCCTGCACCACCCAAAGCTATGACTCTAGAATTGTATCCTAACTTTTAAACCAGATTACTCAAGCAGACATTTAGATGTGTAGTCAGCAGATCCTGCCTTCCCACACACAGGAAAACATTTTTCCTGAGTGTTGAGTGCTAGCCAGTAGATCTTCTGACTAGAAGATGGTGTAGGAGTACCTCAAGGCACTGTGTTGGGCCTCTCCACATTGTTGGACTAAACGTTGTCTTTAAATGTTCTCACTATGTGTGTAGTGGTTTTCATTAAGCATTCAGATTCCCTTCTGGGACATTTTCTTTTTTTCTTGTAATATTTTTACCCGCATTTAGTTGTTTCAGGGTGTGTTAGTGTCAGTGTCTGCGTCATTGGATAAGATGTTGGTACGTGGGCACATCTATAGAGGAGCTGTCGTATGGACAAGATTACAGGGTCCTGTTTCATTTGGGAGATTGGCTTTGCCACTAGAGTCTTTAGAAATTTTACATGCTTTATTCCCAAAAAGGCAGTGATATGAATTTTACATTCATTGGCCGTTTTCTTTGGGAGCCATTTTAGCTAAATATTTAGACGTTGGTAAGACTACCGCAACTACCACCCACATTTTGCAAGCCACCTCCAGAGTGCTGATAAATATTGTTTTAAATTGAGGGCAGTCTGTGGGAGGATTGCATCGCCAGGGTGTCTATTATGCAGTTTGTCGAGAGCGGGAGAGAGAACTAGTTGCTGTCACCACTACAGAGCAGAGAGAAGCCCCAGGGGCCACCTGGGAAACGTGGTTGGCAGTGGTGGCTTGAATGTGAATTCATTTTCACTGTCAACACTGGCCCTGTTGAGCATTAAGAGACTCCAATTTGTTTATGTGGGAAGGGGACGTCTACATGGGAGGCGCATTCTGGACACATCTGCCTGTTTTGGCAGCTACTTGTCTGAAATGCTTCATCTCTAGACAGTTTATAGCCATAGAGGAGAGCAGTTCAAATGAAAGCCTCCAGAACCTTCAAAGACGCATTATTGCTCAGTCACATGATTGAATGACTTAGAAATGACTTCTAAACCTTCAAAGACACACGCTGCTTCGTCTCAAGGAGCCAGATTTTGACAGTTGGCAAATATTCGGTCCATACTACATTTTAGACCCGAAGAGACCATCTTTGCTGACTTATAAAAGTGATCAGCTGCCTTTTTATGTGATGTTAGGGTGGATATATCTGAAATCAATGATACCTCAGTAAGAGGCCAGCATGCAACCCTGTAGCAACCTTGCAAACATGGCTTTGTTTCTTGATGACTCAAAATAACCTTTGCACCCTGGTTTTTGAAAACTGTAGAGCTGTAGAACTGTTAGAATTCAACCTGTTCTTGGCATTGTAATGTGCGATTTGCTGAGGCAGAGATTACATGCAGTTTCACCCATTAGTGCTCACTTCAGTGGCTTGGCTATATTAACACATTTAGAAGCATTGTGAATTTTTTTTTGTTTTTTTTTTTGCTTGATTTATACCTGAGTTAGTCAGTGTTGTTGCTCCCACTTCTCAAAGTACTATTCATCATTCAGAGTTGAATTGAAAATGCCTTGTATATTCCAGTTCAGCTCCTGAATTTGAATTTAGGCAGCAAACATGATGCAGAATTGCAATTTGAATTGAATACAAGGATGTAGAATTAAAAGAAATTGAAAAAAATAATATTTTATATATATAAATATATATATATATATATATATATATATATATATATATATATATATATATATATATATATATATATATATATATATATATATATATATATATATATATATATATATATATATATATATATATATATATATATATATATATATAATTTATTATTATAATTATTATTATTTTATTTATTTATTTATTTATTTTTTAACTGAATGTTTGCTTGACAAATCCTTTATTGAAAGGTTTGAAAAAAGTTTTGAAATTTTAGGCCTTACGGACAAAACAGTGGATTGACAAAATTTGTTTATATATTTCATTATTCTTTTTATTTTATTTATTTTTTTTTTTTTTTACAATTACAATTCAGAAAGTTGATCATTCCTGTCCTTCACATTCAACCTCCTGTGAATTGAAAGGGAGACAATTACTTGATTCTGACAATTTTCTGGATTCACCAGATAATTTAAGACGAAAGCCACATATGCCAGCTACAAATGGCACTTACCCTTCCAGGAGCCAATATTTTATTCAGTTTGATTAATTGAGCCTCCATTTCTTCAGTTAGATTGGTTCAGTTAATCAATACCAATTAAATGTTGCTGTCAAAGCTGGCTTGCAGTTTTGTTGGTCCCAGCTGGAGATTCATCAGCACTTTCTCAACTTGGTAGCAGTTACAATATAACACACTCCAGAGAGCTGTAAATGAGTTTTACTAATTGTTGAAATGTTTGAGTCATGAATTTGAGTGTAATACAGCAGTTCTTTTTATTTGCAAAATGCAAAACTTAATGAATATTCATGCAATGTCACTTTCTTAACCTGGTAAAGTTATTTTTTTCTAATTATGTGAAGAATTTTTGTCCATATTTACACAAACATCTATTCTTATGCAGTGCTTGGGTGCCGGTGGTTAATTTAATTTATGCTGGTGTTATAATTTGCAGTCTGGTTACAGTGTGAAACAAGCATCTCTTCCGCTCTCTTCTCAGCCTTTAGATTGTTCTAGTTCATTTTCATGCTGTGTTATTCTATTGTCATTCTGAATAATACATTGGATCAGGTCACAAAGACCCTTAAATTACAAGTGTTATTTGCATTTTTTTCTTTGTTTGCCCTTCTCATCTCTCTTTCTCTTCTATATTTTCACTGTATCTTTTCTTCCCTTTCAGGTTCTCATTTCATACCCAACATCTATAGTTAACCATCATCCTTCAGATTCTGACCTCCACATGTAACTCGTGTCTAGCTGTCAAATTAGTTTTTTTTTCTTGAATATCTACTTGGGTATACTGGATTCCTGCTCTTAAATGAATGACTGTCAGGTTTGTTTTTTATACACCATTTGTGATGAAGAAAAGACTCAATTAAAGTCTTTACTTTTGAGTTCAGTTGAGTCTGTTTAGAAGAAGACACATGTAAATTTCCTCTTGCTTTCTCATCTCTTTTTCTGCTAAAGATGCTAGTGCTAAACTGCAAAAAAGCACCTAATTATCACTTACCCATTCTAAGGGGCTGTGAAGAGTTTTATTTAGACCTATTTGAGTTAGTGCTCTATGGTGTGGATGGAGTTATTTAGTCTTAGCAATTTGGGAGCGATGTTGTATAGCTCCCCCCCCCCCTCCTTTTTAAAAAAAAAAACTGAATAAAAAAAGCTGAGGAAATTGAAGCATCTTTTGCTTGCATCCTGGGCTTTTTGGCCCCATTTGTGTCCTTCAACTGCTGACATTTCTTGAGTGGTGCGAGATAGGCCTCATTATGTTTAAATGAACAGCGAAAAGCCAATGCCAGCCTCCTTGTTTACCAAACTGAGTTGTTGAATTGACAGGATGTCAGATTCTTCCACTTTTCCTTTCTTCCTGACAAAAACCTTTTTTGCAACCCAAGTGATGACTGCCATAATCTTTTTGAGGGCCTTTTTTAGTTATATCTATCACTGCTTGAATTTATCGTAGATATTTCCAGACGTATCACAGTTGCACACCATTTCTTTTTTGTCTGTCACAATGCAGGTGCAAAAAGATGGATATAGGTCATTCCTGGAATGTGCTGAGTGTAGTTGTTGTCTTCAGGTGTGACAGCTATTTCCTGGAGTTCAAACATCAGTCAACGTCAGTTCAGAGAGCTAGTGCTTCACTTTATGTTCTCCGTTGAATGATAACATGATGTTAAAGGCAAGATAGAGCCTCAGTTCCAGTTCTTCTTTTTTCCAAAGTTAGACTTTTAACAAAACTTTGCGCAAAAGTAAACAAGACTTTCTTTTGGTAGGGTTTATGGAACAAAGATGAAATGAAAGCAAAACCCATCTAGTTTATTTACTTGGTGTGCATTTCATATCATTGAAGGTGTCTCATCACCTCTGACAGGCATGTCTTCATAGGGTGGTCAACCCCCAACGTGTCTGTTTTTCCAACACCCGGCCTCCCTTGCAACTCAAGTGTGAATTCGAAACCCTTTGGTATGGTGAAGCTGTGTTAGACAAACAGAACAACTATTGTACACATCGCCGTGGAACAATGTAATCTCTGACGTGTTGTTTGAAGGTGGTGTAAGGGTGGTGTTTGGTTTCACAGGCTGTATTTACATTTCTCCAGACTAGGCATGTGTATGTTTTGGCGGCGTCTTTGTCTGACATGAACCCACACACTGAAGGTACGCATGAGGACATCAGTGTTATCATAGCTGTGTTGGATTGGGTGTTAAAAACTGATTATTTCCTGGGGAAGTAGTGTAGGGTGCGTTGAAGTATAGGGGTGTATGGGTGTTCCCGACTAAATGGCTTTGCCATAACACTTATCAGAATCCTGCAGTAGCTTTTAAAGCAGCGTTACTTAAATTGACCACTTATTTAATTTTAAATGGCAAACCTCCTCTAATTGCACCACTTAATATTGGATCAACGTAGTTAATGTGATCTTTTATAGGTGTTTTATAATGAAAAATCAAATTTTGCTTAGTCTAAGGGATTTTTTTCTAGGATGTTTCAAGTGTTTGACCTACTGTGTATATTCAGTGGGTACGGAAAGTATTCAGACCCCCTTAAATTTTTCACTATTAGTTATATTGCAGCCATTTGCTAAAATCATTTAAGTTATTTTTTTTTTTCCTCATTAATGTACACACAGCACCCCATATTGACAGAAAAACACAGAATTGTTGACATTTTTGCAGATTTATTAAAAAGAAAAAATGAAATATCACATGGTCCTAAGTATTCAGACCCTTTGCTCAGTATGTAGTAGAAGCACCATTTTGATCTAATACAGCCATGAGTCTTTTTGGGAAAGATGCAACAAGTTTGCCACACCTGGATTTGGGGATCCTCTGCCATTCCTCCTTGCAGATCCTCTCCAGTTCTGTCAGGTTGGATGGTAAACGTTGATGTACAGCCATTTTTAGGTCTCTCCAGAAATGCTCAATTGGGTTTAAGTCAGGGCTCTGGCTGGGCCATTCAAGAACAGTCACGGAGTTGTTGTGAAGCCACTCCTTCGTTATTTTAGCTGTGTGCTTATGGTCATTGTCTTGTTGGAAGGTAAACCTTCGGCCCAGTCTGAGGTCCTGAGCACTCTGGAGAAGGTTTTCGTCCAGGATATCCCTGTACTTGGCCGCATTCATCTTTCCCTCGATTGCAACCAGTCGTCCTGTCCCAGCAGCTGAAAAACACCCCCACAGCATGATGCTACCACCACCATGCTGCACTGTTGGGACTGTATTGGACAGGTGATGAGCAGTGCCTGGTTTTCTCCACACCGCTTAGAATTAAGGCCAAAAAGTTCTATCTTGGTCTCATCAGACCAGAGAATCTTATTTCTCACCATCTTGGAGTCCTTCAGGTGTTTTTTTAGCAAACTCCATGCGGCCTTTCATGTGTCTTGCACTGAGGAGAGGCTTCCGTCGGGCCACTCTGCCATAAAGCCCCGACTGGTGGAGGGCTGCAGTGACGGTTGACTTTCTACAACTTTCTCCCATCTCCTGACTGCATCTCTGGAGCTCAACCACAGTGATCTTTGGGTTCTTCTTTACCTCTCTCACCAAGGCTCTTCTCCCCCGATAGCTCAGTTTGGCCAGACGGCCAGCTCTAGGAAGGGTTCTGGTCGTCCCAAACATCTTTCCATTTAAGGATTATGGAGGCCACTGTGCTCTTAGGAACCTTAAGTGCAGCAGAAAATTTTTTGTAACCTTGGCCAGATCTGTGATGATTCTCATTTGCTCTGACATGCACTGTGAGCTGTAAGGTCTTATATAGACAGGTGTGTGGCTTTCCTAATCAAGTCTGAATCAGTATAATCAAACACAGCTGGACTCAAATGAAGGTGTAGAACCATCTCAAGGATGATCAGAAGAAATGGACAGCACCTGAGTTAAATATATGTGTCACAGCAAAGGGTCTTAATACTTACGACCATGAGATATTTCAGTTTTTCTTTTTTTAATAAATCTGCAAAATGTCAAGTCTGTGTTTTTCTGTCAACATGGGGTGCTGTGTGTACATTAATGAGGGAAAAAAATGAACTGATGAAAAAAATGATTTTAGCAAATGGCTGCAATATAACAAAGACTGAGAAATTTAAGGGGGTCTGAATACTTTCTGTACCCACTGTACTAGAGTCTACATTTTATAATTTCCATCCTACTCTAAAAAGACCAATTTTTGACGTTAATCTGTGCTTTTGTAAAATATAAATTTTTCATTTCTTTTGACAATAGAATCTGATGTAGTTATGCTCTTATTAATCTTTCATCTGAAATTCAGCATCTGAGAGATTCAGTCTGTTTGAATAGTTTTGAGGTTAAATTATCTAATTTCTTTGTCATTGGTTAATAGTGATCTGTGAATTTTTTGAATGTTGAATTTTAAACGTTTTATGTCTATTTGTTAATAGCAGATATGTGAATGCAGTAATTATTCTGCTATAATTTCTTAAATTTTTGTCATTACAACTGAAAAGCCTCAGTCAAAAACTTGGTATAGAACAAATTTGGGGGGAATGTGAGATTTGAGCCACACCGCTTTCAGTAAAGAGTCCCATGTGGCTTGGAAGCTGTAGGATGAGTGCCTAGGCTCCAGCGTCTATAAAGATTCTGTGTTTTCTTTCTCAGACAGAGATCATTTCACAGGCCTCTCTTAAATCCTGACTTAAAGCCGGGTTTCTCTGTACCCGTCGTTTCTTGCTCATCTTTCTGTGAGAGTAAAACATTTCTCGATTGGATAGTTCCTGTCAGAACTGGAATCATTCTGGCTGAAAGGGCATAAATCCTTGCAGGCTTTTGATGATTCATGCTTCTGCATCTAGCAACCCAAGTGGGTCGCTCTTTTGGACGTTTTTGTCGAATTAGGATCCAGTCCTTGTCTTGACAGTTAAGTTGTTTGCAGTGAAATAAAGGTGCAAAGTCTTCTGGAGAGAATGTCAGGTTGCACAAATCAGTTCGTATTTTCGTTTTGCACTCCCTAATGCCTGGTTTGCCTTGCTTTTTTGCTTCACTAATAAACCGAAGAACTAGAATCTCCTTACTGTGTCTGTTCCCTGACAGCACGTCTGTCTGGAGATGGGTCTCCTTCTAGCTCGTCTTCACCTCACTCTTCTTTCTTTATTTTTGAAAGAATGAGATGCACACGTCCATCAAACCCAATGAGGTCCATAATAGCTGGTGAAAGCTGCCACAGGACCCTTAGAAGTATGCAGTGTGACCTTTGCCAAGCAACTATCCTGAGCGGAGATGTCAAAAGCTGTAGGCAAGGAAAAACATGGAAAAAGGCCATTCCATACTTTTCAAAGCCTTCCAAAAACAAATTGGGCACTTTTAAACATCATTTCTAAAATGATATGTGTGATTTTTAAATATTGCTTGTTCAAATATTATTTCATAAGAATATATACACTAAGTTGACCATCAGTGGAGAAAGATGTGTCCATAACGGTCTACTTGCGACATCAAACAGCAAAAACTGGATTGTGCTTACCAGACCTCGATCTCTTCCAAGAGATTGTTTCCCTCTTTCACACCATTTTTGTTGTAAGATTGATGTATAAATTGTGTTGGTGGAAAAAATTTCTACATCTTTAAGCCCAAGAGCAATTTGAGGTTGAGGTTTTGCAGTAATCTTGGCTCTCTTCAGAAACACTGCAGTGATTTTGGTTGCCCTCAGAGCGGCGGTCAGGGAACATCATGTCAGGATGTGAAACACATTATTTTCAGAACCGCTGCTATGAAGGATCAGAATGAAGAGGGACTATTGATTAGCGTCAACATTTTCTGGTCTTTGACTAGCATAAACTTTCCCTCTGAAAATTCCTTACTGTAGGCCAAATTGTCATATAAATGTAAGGTTTCTTTTCAGTTTACTAAGTGTTTTATATCTTCTCTTTGTTCAGGCTCAATTTTAACGGTGCCTCTTCCTGTAAATTTACAATAAACGATGTTTGCAATTTTAGATGGTCAGCATAATCATGTGCGTTTATGAGTCCTCGTCTCCTGTATCCTCATTTGGAATTGACCATAGGAACTTAGTCTTTGTAAATGTCTCAGCACGTCATATGTGGCTAACAAACCCGAACATGTACGTTTCTGAGAGAATTTAAAGCCAGCACTGGTGTCCATACCTCCACCATGTCAAATACCTATTACGATCAGGGTTTAAAAATTAAAACCATCAACCCAGCAAATGAGGGTGAAAATCCACTGTGGCGGGTAATCCATATCAACACACTAGCCAGTTTGGCAGGTTATTGTTCATAAATTATGTTCTAACACTTTTGCATCACATCATTATCAGAGCCTTAGGATTGCCTTAGGAGACAATTAAGAGGCTACTTTTTCCAACCCGTTCTCATAAATGCCGCATGTCCAAGACTTTTGGGAAAAAAGCTCCCTAGAGTCTTTATTGCTATGTGCAGGGAAACTCATGGCAATTATACGAGAAGTCACTGAGAATTTTGTTTTTATCTCCTTTTTTATTTTATTTGAATGGTATCCGTAAAAAGTATTGACTGTTGTAAAGCTGATAGCAATTCAGTGATTCACAATCAGATTTTATAATAAATATATTTAAATATAATGTGACTTTGATAATCTGGTTTATTTCTGATCATTTTGTTTTGGCTAGTAGAAGTTCTGAATGGCTGGTAACTTAATCTAGCAGCCAAATTGGCTGGTGAGTGGAAAAAGTTCATTTCAAAAACTGATTGCAATTCATTCTTGACTGAGGGGAAAATGGTTTATATAAGATGTTGACTTCTTAGCTTAGTAACACTACTAAGTAGATTTAATAAATATCAGTTTTATTAATTTATTACATGACTCCATGGCAGTAGTTTTCAACCTTTTTGACTCAAAGGCACCCTGTATTTCTTACATGTACTTTTTGAAAATGACAGAACTTTCAAAATCTGAAATTTCTAGTTCAACATTTATAGGTTAAATATACAATTAATTCATTCAATCACTCTCATTCAATTATTCACTCATTCCCTCAATCATTCATTCAATTCTTCACTCACTCGCTCACTCACTCATTCACTCACTCACTCGCTCATTCAATTCTTCACTCGCTCGCTCACTCACTCATTCACTCACTCACTCACTCGCTCATTCATTCAGTTATTCATTCATTCACTCTGTCACTCACTCATTCAATTATTCATTCACACACTCATGCAATTATTAATTCATTCACTCACTCATTCAATCATTCATTCACTCTCTCACTCATTCAGTTATTCAGTTATTCATTAATTCACTCACTCATTCATTCAAGTATTCACTCACTCATTCAATCATTCATTCACTCTCTCACTCATTCAGTTATTCAGTTATTCATTAATTCACTCACTCATTCATTCAAGTATTCACTCACTCATTCAATTATTCATTCACTCAATCATTCAATTAATTAATTCATTCACTCACACACTCAATTATTCATTCATTCATTCACTCTCATTCATTCAATTATTCATTCATTCACTCTCTCACTCATTCAATTATTCATTCACTCACTCACTCATTTAATTTTTCACTCACTCACTTATTCAATTATTCATTCATTCACTCTCTCTCTCACTCACTCATTCAATTATTCATTCACTCACTCACACACTCATTCAATTATTCATTCATTCATACTCACTCACTCACTCATTCATTCAATTGTTCACTCACTCACTCATTCAATTCATTCACTCATACACACTCAATTATTCATTCATTCATTCATTCACTCACACACTCAATTATTCATTCATTCACTCACTCACTCACTCACTCATTCAATTATTCACTCACTCATTCAATCCATTCATTCACTCACACACACTCAATTATTCATTCATTCACTCACTCATTCAATTATTCATTCATTCAGTCACACTCACTCACTCACTCAATTGTTCACTCACTCATTCAATTCATTCATTCACTCACTCACACACAATTCATTCATTCACTCACTCACTCACTCACTCATTCAATTCATTCATTCACTCATTCACTCACTCATTCAATTATTCATTCATTCACTCACTCGCTCATTCCCTCACTCATTCATTCATTCATTCACTCTCTCTCACTCATTCAATTATTCATTCACTCACTCACTCATTCAATTCATTCATTCACTCACTCACTCAATTATTCATTCATTCACTCACTCACTCACTCAATTATTCACTCACTCACTCACTCACTCAATTATTCATTCACTCACTCACTCATTCAATTATTCATTCACTCACTCACTCGCTCATTCCCTCACTCATTCATTCATTCACTCTCTCTCACACTCATTCAATTATTCATTCATTCATTCACTCATTCATTCAATTGTTCACTCACTCATTCAATTCATTAATTCACTCACTCATTCAGTTATTCACTCACTCACACTCACTCACTCACTCAATTATTCACTCACTCACTCACTCACTCAATTATTCACTCACTCACTCAATTATTCATTCATTCACTCACTCACTCAATTATTCATTCATTCATTCAATTATTCATTCACTCACTCACACACTCATTCAATTATTCATTCATTCATACTCACTCACTCACTCATTCATTCAATTGTTCACTCACTCACTCATTCAATTCATTCATTCACTCATACACACTCAATTATTCATTCATTCATTCATTCATTCATTCATTCATTCATTCACTCACACACTCAATTATTCATTCATTCACTCACTCACTCACTCACTCATTCAATTATTCACTCACTCATTCAATCCATTCATTCACTCACACACACTCAATTATTCATTCATTCACTCACTCATTCAATTATTCATTCATTCAGTCACACTCACTCACTCACTCAATTGTTCACTCACTCATTCAATTCATTCATTCACTCACTCACACACAATTCATTCATTCACTCACTCACTCACTCACTCATTCAATTAATTCATTCACTCATTCACTCACTCATTCAATTATTAATTCACTCTCTCTCACACTCATTCAATTATTCATTCACTCACTCATTCAATTCATTCATTCACTCACTCACTCAATTATTCATTCATTCACTCACTCACTCACTCACTCAATTATTCACTCACTCACTCACTCACTCAATTATTCATTCACTCACTCACTCATTCAATTATTCATTCATTCACTCACTCGCTCATTCCCTCACTCATTCATTCATTCACTCTCTCTCACACTCATTCAATTATTCATTCATTCATTCACTCATTCATTCAATTGTTCACTCACTCATTCAATTCATTAATTCACTCACTCATTCAGTTATTCACTCACTCACACTCACTCACTCACTCACTCACTCACTCAATTATTCACTCACTCACTCAATTATTCACTCACTCACTCACTCAATTATTCACTCACTCACTCACTCAATTATTCACTCACTCACTCACTCAATTATTCACTCACTCACTCACTCAATTATTCACTCACTCACTCACTCACTCAATTATTCACTCACTCACTCACTCACTCAATTATTCACTCACTCACTCACTCACTCAATTATTCACTCACTCACTCACTCACTCACTCACTTAAATAGCAATTTCCACCTGTTAAAATATTTTAGAACTTGTCATTACTGGGAAAAATTTTTTTTTATTAATTTTACTGATTTTCCAGGACTGTGAGAGCCCTGATTCTTAAAGGGATAGTTCACCCAAAAATGAAAATTTGATGTTTATCTGCTTACCCCCAGTGCATCCAAGATGTAGGTGACTTTTTTTCTTCAGTCGAACGCAAATTATGATTTTTAACTGCAACCGCTGCTGTCTGTCAGTCAAATAATAGCAGTGATTGGGAACTTGAACAAGAAGAGTCGAAAAAATTTCCATAGACAAATCCAAATTAAACCCTGCGGCTCGTGACGACACATTGATGTCCTAAGACACGAAACGATTGGTTTGTGCGAGAAACCAAACAGTATTTATATAATTTTTTACCTCTAATACACCACTATGTCCAACTTCGTTCAGCTTCCGGCTAGTGAGGTCTGATCGCGCTCTGACAACGGAAGTGATGTCTCACGCTCATTGAAGTATATGGGCGAGACATCACTTCCGTCATCACAACGCGTTTTTTGACCTCCCTAACCGGAAGCTGAACGAAGTTGGATATAGTGGTGTATTAGAGGTAAAAAAAATTATATAAATAATGTTCGGTTTCTCGCACAAACCAATCGTTTCGTGTCTTAGGACATCAATGTGTTGTCACGAGCCGCAGGTTTTAATTTTGATTTGTCTAAGCAAGTTTTATTTACTGTTATAGTTGAAGGTCCCATCCACTGCTATTATTTGACTGACAGAGGGCAGCGGTTGCAGTTAAAAATCATAATTTGCGTTCAACTGAAGAAACAAATTCATCTACATCTTGGATGCACTGGGGGTAAGCATTTAAACATCAAATTTTCATTTTTGGGTGAACTATCCCTTTAACTAAAAGATTTTTTTAGGTAACAAATTAAAATAAGAAATATGTTAGTTTCCATCTTAATCTCATTCTTAATCTCTAATTTAGTAACTAATTTAAAGAGATCACTATAAAACATTTGTTGTTTTAGGGACAATTGGGTCCATCTTACTTTGTCTGAGAGCTTCAAGAATGTTCTGGAATTCAAGTTTCAACAAAGGCTCTTCACAGGCATCAACCCTGTTTACATTGTGATCTCTGAGATATTGTCGTCCGAGGCCCAGAGCATTGCTTGATGGATGACTGATAAGCGATCTTCAGCATATAGAGCGAGAAGAGAGTTTTGAATAGATTTGCTCAGCAGGACAATACTTGGATCACTTATCCTTTGGGCTTTTCATGCAGGTTACCCTCTGTCTGTTTTATTGCTCTGGTTTTTGTGTAAATTCTGTGCCCCTGTGAGGACAGACTGACCCGTGGCGGTTCCAGTGGGGGACGATCTGAAGTGTTTTGGATGGAAAACAAAAGCAGACACCTTGCCCAGTGCTGTACGTGTGCAGAATACATATTAATTGTAATTGCTAGTTGTCACTGTGAGAATGAACAGCAAGGCTCTGTATTCATTTATTGCCCCTTTTTATTTCATTGCCCTTCCACAAAAACTCACAAGTCAATAACGGGTTGCACTAATCAAGCTGCCATCTTTACTAATGAGTTTCCCTATATTGGTTAACCTCAGAGTCACTTCATGGAAGCTTCCGTTGGCTGCTGTAAACTTCCTCCACAGCCTTCCCACACAATCCGCATGGGCTCCCTGGGAACGTGAGCTCAGCCAGATGGGCCGCACTAGCGCCACCGCTCATCCTTTATTATGGACGCAATACAGCTGTTGTTTTTCTCTCTCAGCAAATGTGCTTGTCTCCAAACGAGAGCTCAGGGCTGGCTGTGCCGCATCTCTTCCAGTTTCCTCTGAACAATGTAATCGTGGAGGCGCAGACTTTTAGTTTGTCAGAAAACAGCCTTCCTGTCATACTTTATGTGTATGTTCTCTTTGAAATCACAAAGAGGTCGTTAAAATGCCGTTAGATGGTTCAGTTGAAAATGTCTTTGCATTTGTGGAAAATGACTCTCAGGCTGCATAAGCGTTCAATAACTAATGCTCATTTTTGTATCATATTTTCCCTTTTTTCTGGGTTGACTTGTTGAATTGTTTGAGTGCTGATAATATACTTTGTTTTGCTCTCTTTTTATTTGAATATTGTGGCCAAACCTTTTGCTTTAAATGTTTACTGTGGGAGTACCATGGTATTTCTTTGAAGTTGCCTGGAGTATCATATAAAACCCATGATAGATTTAATAATCATTTAGCTATATTAACACCAAAGTATCACACAGACATTTTGTAAAAAAAAACAAACAAAAAAACATAAACATTACAAGGATAAATAATACATATGTTTTTTGGACTTCTGCTACAAAAAGTCTTTTATGCTTAAGGCTGCATTTATTTGATCAAAAAACACAGTAATATTAAGAAATAGTATTACAATTTAAAATAACTGATTTCTATTTTGACACATTTTAAAATTTAAAATGTAATTTATTCCTGTGATCAAAGCTGAAATTTCAGCATCATTACTCCCGTCTTCAGTGTCACATGATCCTTCAGAAATCATTCTGATATGCTGATTTGATGCTCAAGAAACATTATTTTTTTTTATAATCAATGTTATGTTGAAAATGTTTGTGCTGTTAAATATTTTTGGTTACTCTATTTGGTAACACTTTATTTTACAGTGTCCTTGTTGCGTATGTTGCATGTACTTACCATAGTAATAACAGTAAATTATGCATAATTACATGCAACTAACCCTCAACAAAACCCTTATCCTATCCTAACCCTATAGTAAGTACATGTTATTAATTAAAATTACTCTGTACGTAAATGTATAATTACACTGTAACAATGATACCTTAAAACAGTGTTTCTCAACTCCAGTCCTCGGGACCCACTGCTCTGCACATTTTGTATGTATCCCTTATTTAACACACCTGATTTAGATCATCAGCTCATTAGGAGAGTCTGCATGAACTGAATTGAGTGTGTCAGATAAGAGAGACATACAAAATGTGCAGAGCAGTGGGTCCCGAGGACTGGAGTTGAGAACCACTGCCTTCAAATAATGTGTAACCCTTTATTTTAAGGTGTCTGTGTTACAGTATAATTATACATTTAAGTACTACTACGTGTACTCACTATGGGGTTAGGATTAGGTTTGGTATAGGGTTAGTTGCTTGTAATCATGAATAATTTATAGTTACTACTGTACTAACTGCATTTAACATGTAACAAGGAAGGACACTGTAAAATAAAGTGTTACCATATTTTTTTTTCAGGATCCTTTGAATATAAAGTTCAAAATAACATTTATTTGAAACCGAAATCTTTTGTGACATTATAAATGCCTTTACTGTCACTTTTAATCAATTTAATGCATTCTTACTGAATAAAAATATTAATTTCTTAAAAGAAAAAAATCGTACTGACCTCAAACTGTGGAAATCACTATACAGTGTCTCTTTTTTCCAGTACTCTTTAATTAATTTTTAATAATTTTAAAGCGTCCTTGCCAAATGAAAGTATTGTTTCCTTTCAAAAAAGAAAAAAAGTCAGTAATCTCGAACATTTGGACAGTGAAACACAGTAACACCACAGTACTTTTTGTACAGGTTTGTGTGGTTTATATAACATTGAGCCTCGTCATGATGTCTGCCTGAAATGTCTCGCATACACGCTGGATAATGCAAATACGGTTTCAAACTCTTGCTTGCTTACTTTGAGAATTAACCTTGTACAAGTTTGACCTGAATGTGTCAGTATTCGGGAAGTAAAAGTGGATTTTTTTTAGCTATGAAGTTTAGCTGTCAAAAAACCAATTAATACAAATTTGACCTGTTTCTAACCTCTGCCTGGCTCTGTAATTTTTCCGTCTTGCAGCATTCCATCTTGAGCTCATATTTCACTGTGTTTTGTACCACTACACAGTATCCAAAACAAGAACCAAACATGTATTTCTTAAATGAGGAAAATGAGCATAAGTTTTTGAGGTTTGGCTCAGAGAAAGTACAAATCTATGAAATCTATTGAAGCAAAGAAAGTGACACATTTGCTTTTATTGGATTTGTATAGACAGAGAAGCCAGAATGTAAGCTAAATGTTGCTTATTTTAACACAATTCTTTAATGCTTTTAGGTTGTTGTTGTTCCCTGAATATACTCCCTCATTTGTGTTTTTTTGTCATTTGTATGTTACAGTATTAACCAACACCATATTAAAAAGTGAAAAAAATACTTTTACAAAAAAGTGCTACAGCAGCACAAATGATTTGAAGTTGTAAAATCATGGTACTTTGCGATATACGTGTGGCCTACCAATAAGGCGCTTGCTTTTCAGTTTATGAAAGATAACTGTGGAAAATAATGGTGGGCAGCATGTTTACAATACATGATCACAAATGTTTTTTTATCCTTTCCAAGTAATTTGAAGTCACAGATTTTGGCCTTTTATCTGTACACTCTCTAAGTATTTTGTTCTTCTCCCGACTGCTCAATGAAGCAGTGACTGTGAATAGTTAGCAGAAAAACAACCTTGAGGATGTCCTCCTGAATAATTCTTGCTTAAATACCTTCATTCAGGCCTCCTCATCTCGCAAACACAGATGTAGCCACTTGAACATGCTACTCAAGAGGCCTGTTTTCTTCTGCTTTTGTGTCTACCATAAAAGTTCTCCCTCCCCTGCTTACACTTTGCAGCAGAAAGGAAGGAAATTGAGGTCTGGATTGCTGGAAAATATTCTCCTCTTGGTTTACTGGTTGGAAGCCTATTGCTGGGACGCTATGAGCCTTTTGTAAGCCGAGTTATGATGAAAAGAGAGTCCCTGTTTTTCATTTTCTTGTCCTCCATTCTGTCCTAAAGCTAGTTCAGTGGGAACATTTTTACGTTCCAGTAATTTGCTGTTCTGAGTCGCATATTGATATACACTACTGTTCAAAAGTTTGGTGTCAGGAGGATTTTTTTTTTTTTTTTTAAAGAAAGAAAGAAATTAATACTTTTATACAGCAAAGATGCATTAAATTGATTTAAAAAAATAGTAAAACAGTAAAGACATTTATGTTGTTACAAAGGTTTATATTTCAAATAAATGCTGTTCTTTTGAACTTTCAAAAAATCCTTAAAATCCTTAAATTCCACAAAAATATTAAGCAGCACAACTGTTTTCAACATCAAAAATAATCAGAAATGTTTCTTGAGCAGCAAATTATCATATTAGAGTGATTTCTGAAGGATCATGTGACACTGAAGATGCTGAAAATTCAGCTTTGATCACAGGAATTTTTTTTAAAATATATTCAAATAGAAAAGTTATTTTAAATTGCCATATTATTTCACAGTTGTACTGTATTTTAGATTAAATAAAGAGAAAGAGAGACATTTCTTTCAAAAACATGAAAAAAATCTTTACCAAAGCCAAACTTTTTAACGGTAGTCTAAGTGTAATAATTTATCTCACGGTGTTGCATTGATGCACTCAGATTTTATTTATGTTTTCGTATTATATTATCTCCTACACTGGCATCTAGCTTTTCCTGAATAACATTTAATATCCATGAAATCTTTCCATTGTGCAAGAGATTCTTCACAGTGGAAAAAAAGTCCTTCAGATTAATAAAATGTACTTCACACTAAGGAAAAAACGGTTCTTTTAAGAACTCATCACTGAAAGGTTCTTTGGGGAATCAAAAATGGTTCTTCGACATGCATCACTGTGTGAAAAAAAAAAAAAAAAAAAATGTTTTGGAACCTTAATTATTTTTTTTTTTATAGTTGAGTTTTGTATAGTTCAGTTATTGGAGAAGCAGGTCTCTTAAACCAGCATTGTATTGTAAGGTAGGATCTATAACCATCTCTATTTCAATAAATGTAAAGTTCAGTGCATCACTATGCGTGATGATATTGTTTGTGATAGGATGGTAAGATGGTTAGGATGGTATGTCATTGTGTCTCACAGGTGACCATATAGAGAAATGTCAGTTTATTAAAGCAACCTATTTCTTCATTAATTGAACTGTGGGAAATCATATGAAAGGGCATATAAACAAGGATCTAAACTGAAGTACTGTGAAAAAAGCAATATCATGAGAAAAAGAATTGCAATATTGATACATGATTGTATCAGTACAGCCCTGATCGGACCTCATGATGTTTTCTTATTTGTTTCATCTTTTCTCTTCCCAACAAATGGCACGACTCCATCTGTGTCTCCACTATCACCATCTCTGCTTGTCTCAAAGGACTGCATGGTGTTTTGGACCCAACCTGGCTATCCTAGGTAAATTATAAATTATAATAAATATATCTCATTCTATGAAGGTCTCAGCACAAGAATCATCTGCCGAAAACACCTTTTGTGAGCTTGACCATTCAGCATATTGAGAGTTGTTTCAATAGTATTACCAGTCACTTTTTGGTGACCTCTCCATGTGGTAGGTAGGGTACAGTATATATGTTTTTGTTTATGTTCAACTTAGTATTTGCGCTCTGTCGAGACGCAGCTTTCAGAGCACACGCTTTGGATGTTTCGGATGTTGAACTTCCTACATAGTGTGTGAGTAACAAATTCCCTTTCACGTGTTCTAGCGCTTGAATATTTACAGTGGAAAGGCTTAAACTTTCATGATGATTCAGCACTGACCGTCAGCTGTACAGAGCGTCGTTCAGGTTCATGTTCTCACATCATTGCATTGTTAGAATTCATAAAAATGTCACCGGCCATTTGGCAACTGACACAGTTTCATATACTCGCCAACACAGATTTTTACTCGCATTTGGCGCTTGATGAGTGTTCATTTTAGGCCATGATAAAAAATGTAAAAATAAATAAAAAAAAACCTGTAAAGGTGCCCAAGAATGCTTTTTCACAAGATGTAATATAAGTCTAAGGTGTCTCCTGATTGTGCCTGTGAAGTTTCAGCTCAAAATACCCCATAGATTTTTTTTAATTAATTTTTTTAACTGCCTATTTTGGGGCATCATTAACTATACACTGATTTTGGCAGCGCGCCGCCCCTTTAATTCTTGTGCTCCCTGCCACACGAGCTCTCGACTATATTACAGTGCATTTACAAAGTTCACACAGCTAATATAACCCTCAAATGGATCTTTACAAGATGTTCGTCATGCATGCTGTATGCATGCTTCGAATTATGTGAGTATTGTATTTATTTTGATGTTTACGTTTGATTCTGAATGAGTTTGAGGCTATGCTCCGTGGCTAACGGCTAATTCTACACTGCTGGAGAGATTTATAAAGAATTAAGTTGTGTTTATGAATTATACAGGCTGCAAGTGTTTAAAAATGAAAATAACGACGGCTCTTGTCTTCGTGAATACAGTTATAAACGATGGTAACTTTAACCACATTTAACAGTACATTAGCAACATGCTAATGAAACATTTAGAAAGACAATTTACAAATAACACTAAAAATATCATGCTATCATGGATCATGTCAGTTATTATTGCTCCATCTGCCATTTTTCGCTATTGTTCTTGCTTGCTTACCTAGTCTGATGATTCAGCTGTGCACATCCAGATGTTAATACTGTCTTTCCTTGTCTAATGCCTTGAACATGGGCTGGCATATGCAAATATTTGGGTCATACATATTAATGATCCCGACTCTTATGTAACAGTCGGTGTTATGTTGAGATCCGCGTGTTTTCCGGAAGTCTTTTAAACAAATGAGATTTATATAAGAAGGAGGAAGCAATGGAGTTTGAAACTCACTGTATGTCTTTTCCATGTACTGAACTCTTGTTATTCAACTATGCCAAGATAAATTCAAATTTTGATTCTAGGGCACCTTTAAAGCGGTTCAAATGTTGACTTATATCTTAAGATTTTATATAGTTTATACTCTTTATTATGTACATAAATGCACCAAGGTGAACATTATTTAGAAAAGTTTTGAGCCCTGTTTTGTTTTCAGATATATTCAATATTATACTTTCATAAAAGTCCGGTATAAATGGATCTGCCGTTCATCAATGGCCACTAAAGGGTTAGTTCAAATGAAATTTCTGTCATTAATTACTCACACTCATATTGTTCCACACCCTTAAGACCTTCGTTCATCTTCAGAACACAAACTAAGATATTTTTGATGAAATCCAATGGCTCAGTGAGGCCTCCATTGACAGCAAGTTAATTTACACTTTCAATGTTCAGAAAGCTACTAAAGACATATTTAAAACAGTTCAAGTGACTACAGAGGTTCAACCTTAATGTTATGAAGTGACGAGAATACTTTTTGTGTGCCAAAAAAACAAATAACGACTTTTATTCAACAATATCTAGTGATGGATGATTTCAGAACACTGCTTCATTAAGCTTTACAAATCTTTTGTTTTGAATCAGTGGTTGAGAGCAAGTATCAAACTGCCAAAGTCACGCCACCCCAGTAGTGAACCATTGAAATTTCGAAAACCTATGACGTAAAGAAGCCTCGTTTACTGAAATCGCAAGACTTTGGCAGTTTGATACACGCTCCGAACCACTGGTTCGAAACAAAAGATTTGTAAAGCTTCGAATCTTCATGAAGCAATGTTTTGAAATCATCCATCACTAGATATTGTTGAATAAAGTCTATATTTTGTTTTTTTGGTGCACAATAAGTATTCTCGTCACTTCATAACATTAAGGTTGAACCACTTTAGTCACATGAACTGTTTTAAATACGTCTTTAGTAGCTTTCTGGGCATTGAAAGTGATGATTATCTTTCTGTCAATGGAGGCCTCACTGAGCCTCACAAAAATATCTAATTTGTGTTCCGAAGATGAACGAAGGTCTTACGGGTGTGGAACGACACACACACACCAACTTTTATGCTAGATGTGATTAATCGCAATTTTGACAGCACTACTACTTTCACTTAATGTAACTAGCATCTATCACTTTTTAAGCCTATATCTATTCAATGCTTTCCTTGTATGCCACAATCATGTTAAAACCTCTTGATTATCTTTTTTGTGACTTTTAGCTAATCAGCTAATTTGGATGTGCTTATAATGAATTACATAATCAGCATATAATAAATTAATTTTCGAATTTTAATCCGTTAACTTCTATGGTAAAAATCAAAACCTCATTGTTCATTGGAAGGATTGCAGGTTTTCAGAAGGATTTGATTCTCTTGATGTAGGAGAGATCCTTATTTGACAGCATGCCGACATTCCTCTGGATTTATGTCTCTGAGAGACGCGCTGCAAATGTGTTCTCGGTTAATGAGTTACATCTTCACTGCATTCCACATATCTGCTCCACTCTGATAGCGCTCCTGCCATTTGAATCCTGTTAGAGAAAGACAACACATGCAAATTCCACAGGCGTTCTTTGCTAAAGAATCTGCATGTTTTCTTTTCTTCCTCACCTGAGCCTGATTGATTCTTTTGTTGCCTGCCAGAATCATAGACATTAATTATCAGGTGTTGATTACACATGATAGACAAAACGGTACAAAGCTTTGTTGTGCTGTTTAGTGGTTTTGTTTCCTATTTAGCTCCAGGTAGTACTTCCGCTCTCATCAGAGAGTTGTGCATAAAATAAGCCCAGCAGTGCACGACAGACACGTCTGTGATTTATATTACATTGATGGTGTTTCTTCAACACAGCTTGAGCACTCCGCTCAAAACAGGAAGTCTGCTGCAAATTTATTCCCCGTGGCAGAGAGTGTGGCTATGTGAAAACAGCCTTCAACTCCAATTAAAGTTTGAGATGACTTGAGTGGCTAGGGGAAAAAAAAGGTGTAAAAAATGTATTTTTGAGAGCATTCCCACTTTTAACATTTCACACTCAGCCGTTGAAATAATTCCATCCGCTTAATCACAGCTCAAAGTGGCGCTTGGCTGTCCTCTTTTCAATTTGTGAACTGTAAGAATGCTAAATGTACCGAATGCCATTTTTAGGTATTCATCAGCTTGTTTATATACTGATGTTCAGAGATGGATGTGAATTGTGTGGAGCCAAGCGAATGACAAACCAATTCTTCTCATCACTAGACAACCACACATGATGTATTATAAGTTTTTATTATACCTTATGCTATATTAGTTATTATACCCTAAGACCTTATGTGCTTGTCATGTGACTTCATGCATGTTACAACAGAATAATTTATGGTATTAATAATGATAATTTTTTTCAAAAATCATTTATTTCTTGACCATGGCTTTGTTTTCAGTCATTTGTGTGACTGTAATTATAAAGTAACGATTTAAATATTTGAATGTCCGTACTGTTGTGAAACATTAGTGCTCATTATAGTATAAGATAAGAAGATAAGATAAGATAAGATAAGATAAGATAAGATAAGATAAGATAAGATAAGATAAGATAAGATAAGATAAGATAAGATAAGATAAGATAAGATAAGATAAGATTATATTATATTATTTAGTGCTGTCAAATTGATTAATCACGATTAATCTTATCTAACATAAAATTTGTCTTCTAACCAAAGTATATACATAAACATATATTATATATTACAAATTTGTAATGTGATTAATCGTGATTAATCGATTTGACGGCACTAAATAAAATTAATATAATATATAATAAAATATATAATATAGAATCTTTGCTAGTCTGTAGAATCACTCCACCTCTTCCTTCTCTTAAATTAAACATTTATTTTAATTTAATTTATTTTAATTTTGATTTATTTTTTTTATTTTGTCATTTTATTTTAATTTATTTTAATTTTATGTAATTTTGTCATTTTATTTAAATTTATGTAATTTTATTTAAATTTTTTAAAATGTATTTAATTCAAATTTATTTATTTAATTGATTAATCGATTTGACGGCACTAAATAAAATTAATATAATATATAATAAAATATATAATATAGAATCTTTGCTAGTCTCTAGAATCACTCCACCTCTTCCTTCTCTTAAATTAAACATTTATTTTAATTTAATTTATTTTAATTTTGATTTATTTTTTTTATTTTGTCATTTTATTTTAATCTATTTTAATTTTATGTAATTTTGTCATTTTATTTAAATTTATGTAATTTTATTAAAAAAATTTTAAAATGTATTTAATTCAAATTTATTTATTTAATTTAATTGTATTTTATTGAATATTGTTTTTAATTTAATTTTATATTGTTTAATTTAATATTATTTATGCTGCTGATTTCCTACATAGCTGTGCTATAATAAACTATAATAAACTAAAGTAATTTGAACTTAAAACAATATTTGTTTGTTTTGGTCTATCTGTTATTTATACAGCCCTATAATAATAATAATAATAATAATTATTATTATTATTATTATTATATATTTTTTACTTATTTATTTATTTTATGTATTTAGTTTTGATCAAATGAATTGGTCATTTGCCAAATAAACCCATTCAAGCTGATGGACTGATTCTGATCTGGGTTTAGTTTATGACCTGCTGGACTTTACATTTTCACTTTTCTGCTGTATCATGTAATATTTGTAATTTGGACACACATTTTCTTTTTTGGCTTTGGTTAAGAATCATCTTGCGATTGCGTTGCTGTTGGCCATCTCAGTGTTAACATTCACTTTTCTCCAAAGGTAAGATGTCAGATGCCCGCGCTGTGCGCAAACAACAACAACTCAACAACCTGGTTGCCATGGTGATGGAGCTGGCCCACCCAGGGCACACCGTGGTGGATTTCTGCAGCGGGGGGGTAAGTTACCTTCTGACATTTAAAAAATGTCTTGGACTTGTTTCTGTTTTCTTACAGGACTCACTGTATGCGTTTCAGTAAGCATCTGTTCTCCTCCCCTGTCACCTCATGTAATCTTTGGGAGTGCTCTTGTTATTCTGTGCATACATATAAGCCCTGATGTTACAGCTCTTGGGCAACAGGTCAATATTCTGATGGGCGGCTGTGTTCTCGTGAGCAGACTTTGATCTGATGAGCTCTTTGAGGTCTGTTTCTCCAAGTTCTTTAGCAGCTTTTTCTTCGTTTGTTTTCTCAGGGGCACGTTGGGATTGTTTTGGCGTACACACTTCCTAAATGTCAGGTAAGACTTTCTGATTTGTTCAAGTGTTGCAAGTTCAAATTTACAGAATCAAAGAAAAGAAACTAAATCTGCCTTCCTCCCAGGTGAGCTCATTTGTAGACACTGAAAAAATAAACTGATTCCACACTGTTGTTGTTTTTTCTCTCTAAGCCCTTGTTGGGAAAATTGTACTTTAACCAGTGCGGATAGGAAAATCAAATCAGTACTAGAATACTCTTTGAATGCTAATACTTATTTTATGGTTCAGTGGATTATTAGGTAGTCATTAAAAGATGTACTTCGTATTCTCTCCTTTTGATAAAATGGCTTTTCAAAGAGCAATTTGAGATGAATCAATGAGCAATTTGGCAATGAACCAGTGAGTTGTAAGAGATATAATATGCAGTATGGTGAAATATCCCATTTTTGTAATCGATCAGGTTATTCTCATTGAAAATAAAGAGGAGTCTCTGGTCAGGGCCAGACATCGAAGTGCTCAGCTTGGATTGACAAACATTGGCTTCATCCAGGCGAACCTTGACTACTTCACTGGAAACTTCAACATCGGGGTGAGAACCGTCTAACTGTATTAAACACACATGCTATTTGTGAAGTGTAAGAGAGATTTCTCTTGGAAAGATGTATTTGTGGTGCATATTAATATCCCTTTAAAGTCTTTGATTCCTTTGGCTCACATAATAATTTACAGTAGATGGCAATTCATCATTCTAGGTTTCTGATACCCCAAACTTAAGTAATGTGTATGAAGCCTGTTATGAAGTTGAAGTTTAGGTTCATAATCAGTTAGCATAAGATTAATATAGCATTGGAGTCTCTGAGATGCCAGATAGTACATGAGGGTTGAATATTTCATTGTGTATCTTGGTTTTAAATTGTTCATTATTTTTCTTTAATTGTTTAATTCTAGTTTTACATTAGATAGATTTTAGTGTGGTCTCAGATATTTGGATCCCACTACATCCGTTCATCAATAATTGCTTTTGTTAATGTTTGCCTTCAGTGCTTCTTCTTGCTTTACGAGCAGTTTCAGTAATTTCACATGAAGAATATACATTTTTATCCAGAAGGTATAGATATCTCTTCATTTGCATTGCAAAGCCTGTTTAAAAGGATGGATTCTGGTACTCTGTAGTTGCAGCTTGTTTGATTCTCCCTGCCATCCATATTCATTATGCAGTTACCCTCACTTTTGTCCTTTATTTTATTTCAAAAGCGAATGGGTTGCTCATTACAACATTTTGAGTGATGAAACTGGCTCCTCGACAACTTACCCAAACATTAAGATTACATTTAATTTCAAATAGAATTATTGTGGAAAGATGATATTGTTTCTAAATAGTCATTTGCACACATTTGTTTTGTGTTCTCTTATTTTTCATTTGGTCAAATATTGTAACCACAAACACAAATTACAAATTAGACAGCAAATTTCTTTTATAGAATCTAGTTGAATTGTATCTTTGTTAAAAGCACTCCCTATATATATAAACAAATAAATAGATTTTTGTCTCCCTCAAATATGGTAAGGGAGTGCTTTTAACAAAGATACAATTCAACTAGATTCTATAAAAGAAATTTGCTGTTTAATTTGTAATTATGTTTGTGGTTACAATATTTGACCAAATGAAAAATAAGAGAACACAAAAGGAGTATAATTTTTTTTTTTATTGAATCATTCATTTTTTTGTACAGCATCGGCAAATAGTTTTGGCTTGTTTTGAGCAAAATCCTTTTGCAATTTTTTGTTACAGTTTGCCAATGTGGTGAGGGGAAAAAAAACTTAATTCAAATTCAAACGCAAGTCTTACCTTACACAATTTAAAAGATGTAATATAAGTGTTATGTGTCCCCTGAATATGTCTGTGAAGTTTCAGCTCAAATTTTTTTAACTGCCTATTTTGGGGCATCATTATAAATGAGCCGATTTACGCTGCGGCCCCTTTAAATGCTCACGATCCCCGCCCACGGCCCACATATGCAAATATTGGGGGTGTACATATTAATGATCCCAACTGTTACGTAACGTGTTATGTTGAGATTCGCCTGTTCTTCTGAGGTCTTTTAAACAAATGAGATTTATATAAGAAGGAGGAAACAATGGAGTTTGAGACTCAATGTATGTCATTTCCATGTACTGAACTCTTGTTATTCAACAATGCCAAGATAAATTCAATTTTTAATTCTAGGGCACCTTTAAGAATGTTTAGGTATTTTTACTAGAAAAGATTATGCTGATTAAATACTGAATAAAACGTTTTTTGTTTTTTGTTTTTGTTAGTTTTTTGCTGTGTAATCTTTGAGGGGCAGTGTTGTCTCTATGATAAATGAGGAAGTGTGTACTTTTTGCAGTTCTTGTATTTGTTTCTGGCAGTAATGAGATGTTTGGTTCTGCTAGAGACCTGCTTCCTCTGGCCTCATATCCACAGAGAGCTGCAGCTGCAGTATTGAGCTTCACACACTGCCCCAGTGTGTGGGGGGATTATTTGCTTCCGACACAAAGGGTCTTTATCAGACCTTCACTGCTTTCCAAAACTAATACCTGTATCTATGTAGAACTTTTTGAGCACCTAGCACGATCATTAAAAATAAGAATGTCAACGAGATTCATATCAAACACTCAACAAAAAAAAAAAGTAAAATGTAACATTCTAGGTTTATCTAGAAATATTTTTTCCTCCAGACTTCCATGTGGGGATGGAATATTCCTCTGCTCACATTGCCGCAACTCAACAGTAAGTGATAAAAGCTTTTTCTTTCATGAAAATCTGACTTTATTTTTAGCACCTGTGACAAGCGATCATGTATATTGTTAAACATAAGATAATAATCTACAATTTGTCACGTTATGCAGCAGTGATTTGTCTCATCAGAGTCATGTCCTGTCATGTCCCAAAAACTTGAAAATATCAGGGACATTTTAAAACTGTGATTTACAGGCTTGGAAATGAATAATTAGATTGAGGTTGTTATGAATCAGTCTAAATGATTCATTGGTGAATTGGTGTAAATTAGAATGATTTTATTTAAAAACTTACACTGCGATTACAAGTGAAAGGAAGCATCATAAAAGTCTTTAGATGTTAAAGAGTGTTAAAGGGTTAGTTCACCCAAAAAAAAAATATTCCATGATTTACTCACCCTCAAGCCATCCTAGGTGTATATGATTATCTTCATTCAGATGAATACAACCTGAGATGTTTACAAATATCCTGGCTCTTCCAAGCTTTATAATAGTAGTGAAGGGGGTTCCAGATTTTGAAGCCCAAAAAATGCATCCATCCATTATAAAAAAATAATCCATACGGCTCCAGGGGGTTAATAAAGGCCTTCTGAAGTGAAGCGATGCGTTTCAAAAGAAAATATCCATATTTAAAACTTTATAAAGTAAAATAACTAGCTTCTGGCAGACAACCTATGCAAATCGACATGTGCCAAAAGAGTAACTTCTGAAGCGATGTATGACGCAGGATATAGGAGTATCGTAAGCTTAGTCGCCTCTCGCGGTTTAAACAAATAGGGCTGGGCAACAAACTCAAGCTCCTCTTCTCTTATTTCGAAATACTCCGTATGGATTACTTTTATGATGGATGGACGCACTTTTTGGGCTTCAAAATGTGAACCCCCCCCCCCAACTATCCCTTTAACATGTTTGGGTTCCACCATCGAGGAATGGTCAGTGTGAAAGCTGTTCTCTGCTTTTTTAATTAAAGACAGAGTTAGGTCTTTAAGGTATTGATTTTGAGTTTCTAAGCTATTGTGTTGGAGGATCTTGCATAACTTTGCACATATCATTTGCATAAATGATTAAAAGGTTTGCCTGCTAAAGCAGCACAGCCGAAGCTATTGTTTCCCAGAGGGTTGGATATGTGAAAATTGCTGCTATTCCTTTTTTTAAGACAGTCTGTAATAAGGCTCGCAGCTACACCAGGAAAAAATGTCTAAACGTAGGTAATGATGTGAAAAGAGAAGTTATGGGCTGTTTGCTCAAACTTGATTTGTTGTACCTGTTGAATGATGGTGATACAAGCACACTGCTGTGTTCAGTGGTTGTGAATAATGAACTTGCATCGTAGTTGTGAAGTTGTGCCTTCCATACCTCAGGCAAACTACTTAATTATAAAGACAGAAAAAGTTTTTTACCCCCATTGAAGGGAAGAAAAAGAAACATCCTCAGCAAAAAATGACGTCCTGCTGCATAAGAAAAACTAATAAAGAAATGGCATGCTTTTGCAGCATGCTTTATTATTTTTCCATTGGTGGGTAATTTATATGAGAAAAACTAGCATTGAGGATGATGTTAAGCTCTTTGTCAATGTCCTATATTTTCAATGCTTTCAGAAAACTTCATTTGTTAGATCCTTCAGTACAAGAGACCACACAAAACCATTGCAGATTCCACTTTATTTGCTTGCAAAGGAAAAACAAACTTGAGCTTTGTAACACTCCTCTTTCCCATGCTAAACAACATTCATCTGATCTCTTGGGAGACGGCCCATCAGCTTTGTCTCATTATGACTGTAAATTCGTTCTAGAGACTGAGCATCCGACATTCCGATGGAAGACTTGGAATGACTGTGATGTGTTTTTCAACCTCTTTGCATTTGTAAAGAATAGATTCTGGCTTAATTGTTTGCGTGCTACCAAATAATGCCAAGAATGATTTCATCATGGGAAGCTCAGGTGTGATTGCTTTACAGTGTTATTGCCACACTAAGAGTGAATATTCACAAATACTAACAAACAATACTTATACAGTTAAACAGTTCATGTCTACTGACCTTTGCACACTAAAAATAAAAATTTGCCAGACAACACATTTGGTTTCTTTTAAGTTTGGTCTGGATCTTATTTTTTGTTCCTGTTTTTCTTTTCTTTTCTTGCTTTTGATTTTATTTTTGTTCTGACATGGTTTGATTTCTTTTTTTTTCTTTTTTTTGGTGCTTTGTTTTTTAATTTCTTGTTTTATATTTTTGCTTTTGTTTTGTTTTTTGTTTGCTTTCTTTGTTTTCGTTAGGTTTTTGCTTTTTGTTTATTACCTTTGGATTTTTATTTGTTTTATTTATTTTTTTATTATGAGAACAGTTCTGTGTGTGTGTGTTCTTGTTTATATTACATCGTGGGGACCAAATGGCCCCACAATGTAATAAAAACCTGAGATCACCTACATTGTGGGGTCCAGCCAGCGGTCCCCACGAGGGAAATGGATTAATAAACATACTAAAAGATGTTTTTTTGAAAATGTAAAAATGCAGAATGTTTCCTGTGATGGTTAGGTTTAGGTATAGGGGTAGGGTAGGGGGATAGGAAGTATGGTTTGTACAGTATAAAAACCATTACGCCTATGGAGAGACCCCACTAAGATAGGTGCGCCTGTTTGTGTGTGTGTGTGTGTGTGTGTGTGTGTGTGTGTGTGTGTGTGTGTGTGTGTGTGTGTGTGTGTGTGTGTGTGTGTGTGTGTGTGTGTGTGTGTGTGTGTGTTCAACAAAAAAACTGAGAAAATAAGATCTGACCTTTTGATCATACCAATACATACCTTAAGGTGGTACACTCTAAACAATGCTGGATTAAAAACAACCTAAATTGGGTTGAAAATGGACAAATCCAGCAATTGGGTTGTTTTTACCCAGCCTTTGGGTTAAATGTTTGCCCAACCTGCTGGGTAGTTTTATTTAACTCAATTATTGCTTAAAAATTATTGAAACAATTGCTTAAAATGAACCCAAAGTATGTTGGAAATTAACATTTATTAATATGTTTAATAAATGAACATTTATTCATAAGTTATTTATTTTTTCTGAGAGTGAATAAAGCAGATCAGAAAGACCTGATACAATAGTAATGATAAAACAGGAATGTGTTTTACATTTAAATTTTACCAACCTAGTCACATTTTATTGCGAAAGCTCTATTTTACTGTAAGTAGACTCTATTATTGTCATTATAGTTTATATTCCTTTATTATGCTATGACTATAGCTACATAAGTTAGGTTTTTTTAAATCTTGTATTTTGTGTTAGAGTGAGTATTATATATATATATATATATATATATATATATATATATATATATATATATATATATATATATATATATATATATATATATATATATATATATATATATATATATATATATATATATATATATCATTCATTCATTCATTCATTCATTCATTCATTCATTCATTCATTCATTCATTCATTCATTCATTCATTCATTCATTCATTCATTCATTCATTCATTCATTCATTCATTCATTCAGTTGTGCTGTATCTTGCATTAAAGCATCTAAACTACCAGAATGCTTTTTTGTTTTGCCTCTGGTTTGAATAGACTTTCCTGTGAGTTGCTATATTTTTCATTTCATTGGTGTTCTGAAAAAGGCCTCTATTACCGTATGTACCGTACCGTTTGTTTCTGAAGTCATACTAAAGTTGTCATTGATTTACTTTAAAGTCTCTCGTCTATCATTGTCAGAATTTTTGTGAATTTCATCAGTAAATGGTCATTCAAAGTTGTACTTCCTCAAAACATCTTTTGATACTTCTCCCAGCGCCCTTAAGAAACACTATCTGTAGTAGTGTTGTCATTTTGTTGCATCATTTTCAACTTTTGAAATTCACCTGCTGACGTCCTCAAAGCTCCAGGTTTTCACGGTTGATTTTGCTGGTTGTGGTGATGCGGCGTTCTGTTGTTCGCTTCAGACATGTATGCATGACTCCATTATGAGATGGTGGTCTACTTCAAAGAGCTGAAACCTTGCATTAATGGATTCTGATTAGTGCATAAGGGTGGCCCTTGAATACTCAAACACCTGCCCAGGGTTTTTGAGAATGGCTTTATTCCAGATCCTGTTAAAAAGACATTATGAATCATTTCGGTCTAATTAGCGTCTCGAGAACTTAATTACAATCCACACTGGACGCTTTGCCAATATTGCTTTTTCCTAATTTATTTTGTCTCGGCATAAGGGTGTGTGCTTTCCCACACAGAGTTCATGGACATACTTCCCCTTCTATGGCAACTCCAAGCAGCATGTAAAGCGAATCCTCTGAGATTTGGCCACATTTCCCAGAAAACTTCTTATGGGGGATTTGAAGGGTGTTAATCCGTGGGTTTGGTCAACTGTGCGCTCTCACTCACTGAGACAAGAGTTAGCATTATTGGTTCCAGTTTCTCACCCTAACGGTGATGGTTTCAGGCACTGGCCCAGTAAAGACGTTAGCAAAGTCGAACGCTTGATCTTTCACAAGCTTCTGGAAGGACATCTAAAGCTTTTCTTTACCCTCCATCAAGCTGTTTGATCCACTTTTCCTGCTAATAGGCAGAGAGCCGTCTGCTGTCATGCAGTGTCACACCGGCGGGGTACGACTCTCTCTCTCTCTCTGTGTCTAAGTCACTAACAGATCAATGAGAGCACGGCTAGATACAGAAAGGTAGGAAGAACTTTGAGATGTGTGGAAATGTGGCCAAGGACAGGCAAAAAGCAGCGTGAAGAGTTTAAACCATTTTTTTGTTGTCATGCATAGATTTACGCCACTCTGAGCACTGGGAAATAGTCTAATTCACACATTTACAATGATGTAACCAAAATTGTGTTATGCTTTAGATACAACAACCTATTGGTTCAAATGCCAGGTTCGTACTAGTCATTTTAATCTTTTGTGTTGGCTTCATTTGTTTTTTGAGAACTGCTATATCAATCTCTAAATTTGTTTTGAATTTAATGACTTCAAAAATTCAAGTAAGCAAATGTTTTCCATACACTTTTTTTTTCTCCTCTCAAGTGTTTCATCCTTTTAATGAGATTTTTTTCGTTGTTCCATTCCAATTATACAATCCAATTATTCCAATTTATTTAACCTTTTCAGAAAAATCTGAAACTGATTTTTAATTATGAAAATGAAAACATATTTATAATGCAAGACATTTTATCAAGTCATTGTCTGCATAAATTGCATTTTTGAGTAAATTCATTATAAGTTGATTTGGTAACCAGAAAAATATTAAAAATGAAGTACTGTTCAAAAGTTTAAAGTCAGTAAAAAATGCTTTTTTTTTAATGAATACTTTCTGCAAAAATGCATTAAATTGATCAAAAGTGACAGTAAAGACATTTAAAACGTTATATAATGATATTGTAATGATTTCTATCTCAAATGAATTCTGTTTTTTTTAAGGTTTCTATTAATCAAAGAATCCTGAAAGAAATGTATCATGGTTTCCACAAAAATTAAAAATTAAAGGGCTAGTTCACCCAAAAATGACATTTCTATCATTAATTACTCATGTCATTTCAAACCTGTAAGACCTTTGTTCATCTCCAGAACACAAATTAAGATAAGGCCCAGAAAGTTATTCTACTAAAATAAAGACATCATTAAAATAGTCCATGTGAATACAGTGGTTTACAGTGATCCCATGTTTCAAACTTTAGTTAGTGTGTAATGTTGTTGTTAGAGTATAAATAAAATCTGTAAAATTTTAAAGCTCAAAGTTCAATGCCAAGCGAGATATTTTATTTAACAGAAGTCGCCTACATCGAACGGCCAGTTTGGACTACATCCCTCTACTTCCTTCTTTAATGACGTCACTAAAACAGTTTTTTGACTAACCTCCGCCCACAGGAATACACAAGAGTTGCGTTTGTAGAGTGTGTTTGTCGCCATGTCGTCGAAATGCTGTTATTTCCATCCCGCAGTCCAATCACCGGGTCTGATTCCGGCTCAAAATTGATGGGGTAAAATTAAAGACATGTTTACAATAACACTGAGCGCATGCATCTCCACGTTATTGTAAGAGGCATGACTTTTCCGGGCACGATGCGCTCAGAGCTGTCGAATAACAACACAGGAACCACTGGCACAATCAGAACTCGTTACGTATTTCTGAAGGAGGGACTTCATAGAACAAGGAAGTCATCAGCCCATTTTTATGACAGTGGAAACAGCGGTATACAGATAAGTAAATTATGTGAAAAATACTGTGGGTTTTTTTTACACGTGAAACATGAACACATGTTATATTGCACACTATAAACACAATCAAAGCTTAAAAAAAAACACGAAAAACAGGACCTTTAATGGTATGAAGCAACTAGAACACTTTTTGTGTGTTTTGTGGTTCTGCGCACAAAAAGTATTCTAGTCGCTTCATAAAATGTGTCCCGTTCTGGCAAAATGAGTCGCAATGAGCCAGTTTTCAAAAATGAGTTATTGTCACATTCTCTATTAAAAAACCTTCAGAATTATGTAGGATTTGTTGGAATCCAACAAAAAAAAAAATGATTGCAGATCAAATTTTTTTTTCTCAATTCTGAGACAAATCGAGTTAAAAGTTTTCTGAAGGTTCCGAAACAAAATCACCTAGCAATAACACCTAATTTGACATACCTCGTCAAAACCAAATATCTATATATATTCAAATTTTTTTCAGTATTTTACATCAATATTTTTAAGTACTGTAATTCTGTTTATATGTGTATATTAGGATCGAGCGCTGTCTGAGGCGTGTCTGTGCGCGCTTGGGATCTGTCAGTCAGTCAGCGCGAGTAAAATCGATTTGTTTACATCAGCTTGAGTTTGAAAATCACATTTCATTGGTTCAGACTCATGCCATCGAGAATTCGCTATGAATATTCACAAAGTTGGAATGCTGCGCTTTACAATAATACCAAACTTGGACTAATGAGGAAGTTGCTGATGGTGAAGCAAGCAGAGAAAAACTGCATTTTTCATGGACAAAGGAATCCTCTCAGAAAACATACAAATAAAGATACTTTTAGATGTTTAATTGCTGTTTGAAGCATTTGGATCACTAGACGAGAGCTTAATGAACTCATTTTTGTGAAAACCTCAAATTTTACCCTTTTTTTTTTTTATCTTGCTCTAGAGCTCATGTAGTTTTGGTTACCAACTCTTGGTTAGGAACCACTGGTCTCTAACCAGCATGACTGGTGTCTTGTGTGTGTTTCAGGTGGCCCTGCATGCGTGCGGAGTGGCAACAGACATGGTGTTGGATCGCTGCCTCCAGGCGCAGGCGGGATTTGTGATTAGTCCGTGCTGCTACGGGTTCATTCAAAACACACTCAAGTTCAACTTCCCCAAGAGGTGAAAACTGTTTCTCTCTGACTTTTCTTGCTTGCTATCTCTCTTTTTATTTGTTCCTCTAATTCCACAGTACATAACGACAGTGTAGATAGCATAAGCCACAATATATTAAAAGTTAAGCTCTGAAAAGATACTGACAAGAATGAATGATTTATGAGGATGATTGAAAATGGCTAATCATAAGAGATAGCCATAATAAACATTCATTATTGCGTCTATTTCTGTATTTCTCTTCACATGAACATTCTCAGAATATAATGTCCTGTATCAACAATCACACAGCTGAGCCTCATCAGTCCCATGTTAAATGTTGGCAAGAAAATGTAAAAATTAGAGAGTGTGTTTTAAAACTTCCTAACAGTGAGAATTGCTACAGTCATCAGTTTTCCCCACAATCACAAGCTATCACTCTCCAAATCTGGCGTAAACTTTCATTTAATCTCAGGCAGGAATTTTGCCGCAGGCCATGAGCATCAGGGTGGCAAGAGCAGCGAGCGCAGGAAATTATTTTTACGTGGTTGTGTTCATGGTGTTGCCATGGCAGCGGCCCATCGAGTGATTTGTCAGTTGTTGCATTCAACAGTAGGGCAGGAAGGGCGACCTGATGACAGACAGTTAATGTACCAAACATTACCTACCACACACATAATCTCCAAGAGTTGCAGAGCACTTCAATTGTTACATGCGACATCCTGTTGTATTTATATGTATTGTACATGACTTATTTCAGCAACCAATGTGTTTTTGTCCATAGAGAATGTTTCCTTTGATCCGGATGGACTGTCCTCTCCTTAAACGTGTTTTTTCTTTAACATGTCATGTCATTTTTCATTCACGCCTCAGTGTGTGTGCGATTTCATTAAGTCTGCCCCCCTCCGTCTCTCTCCACAGCACGAGGTTTGCGGAGACTTTGAGCTATAAGGTAAGTGTTTCAGCACTTGCTTTCACTCTTTTCATTATCGCCTACACGTGTGGGACGCCACACTGCCTGATTCTTACTGCACAACCTCCACAGGAGTCTATATGCCTCATGTATGTGAAGCACTGTGTTTGGTTTAGCCCTGTTCAGGTCATAACTTTTGATGCATGGTATATCGTGGCCATATCAGTGTTAGATGTAATTAGAAGAGAGTTTTAATAGCCCAATACTAGAAGCTGATATTCAGACTTTTTCAAACTCAAATGGAAATAAGCTACTCTTAAAATCTGGCATTCAAAACAAAGTATATATTCATATACAGTGGGTACAGAAAGTATTCAGACCCCCTTAAATTTTTCACTCTTTGTTATATTGCAGCCATTTGCTAAAATCATTTAAGTTAATTTTTTTTTTTCCTCATTAATGTACACACAGCACCCCATATTGACAGAAAAACAGAATTGTTGACATTTTTGCAGATTTATTAAAAAAGAAAAACTGAAATATCACATGGTCCTAAGTATTCAGACCCTTTGCTCAGTATTTAGTAGAAGCACCCTTTTGATCTAATACAGCCATGAGTCTTTTTGGGAAAGATGCAACAAGTTTTTCACACCTGGATTTGGGGATCCTCTGCCATTCCTCCTTGCAGATCCTCTCCAGTTCTGTCAGGTTGGATGGTAAACGTTGATGTACAGCCATTTTTAGGTCTCTCCAGAGATGCTCAATTGGGTTTAAGTCAGAGCTCTGGCTGGGCCATTCAAGAACAGTCACAGAGTTGTTGTGAAGCCACTCCTTCATTATTTTAGCTGTGTGCTTAGGGTCATTGTCTTGTTGGAAGGTAAACCTTCGGCCCAGTCTGAGGTCCTGAGCACTCTGGAGAAGGTTTTCATCCAGGATATCCCTGTACTTGGCCGCATTCATCTTTCCCTCGATTGCAACCAGTCGTCCTGTCCCAGCAGCTGAAAAACACCCCCACAGCATGATGCTGCCACCACCATGCTGCACTGTTGGGACTGTATTGGACAGGTGATGAGCAGTGCCTGGTTTTCTCCACACATACCGCTCAGAATTTAGGCCAAAAAGTTCTATCTTGGTCTCATCAGACCAGAGAATCTTATTTCTCACCATCTTGGAGTCCTTCGGGTGTTTTTTAGCAAACTCCATGCGGGCTTTCATGTGTCTTGCACTGAGGAGAGGCTTCCGTCAGGTCACTCTGCCATAAAGCCCCGACTGGTGGAGGGCTGCAGTGATGGTTTACTTTCTACAACTTTCTCCCATCTCCTGACTGCATCTCTGGAGCTCAGCCACAGTGATCTTTGGGTTCTTCTTTACCTCTCACCAAGGCTCTTCTCCCCCGATAGCTCAGTTTGGCCGAACGGCCAGCTCTAGGAAGAGTTCTGTTCATCCCAAACGTCTTCCATTTAAGGATTATGGAGGCCACTGTGCTCTTAGGAACCTTAAGTGCAGCAGAAATGTTTTTGTAACCTTGGCCAGATCTGTGCCTTGCCACAATTCTGTCTCTGAGCTCTTCAGGCAGTTCCTTTGACCTCATGATTCTCATTTGCTCTGACATGCACTGTGAGCTGTAAGGTCTTATATAGACAGGTGTGTGACTTTCCTAATCAAGTCCAATCAGTATAATCAAACACAACTGGACTCAAATAAAGGTGTAGAACCATCTCAAGGATGATCAGAAGAAATGGACAGCACCTGAGTTAAATATATGAGTGTCACAGCAAAGGGTCTGAATACTTAGGATCGTGTGATATTTCAGTTTTACTTTTTTAATAAATCTGCAAAAATTAAAAAAAGTGTTTCCATCTACATCCATCCATCATAAACGTGTACTCCACAAGGCTCCAGGGGGTTAATAAAGGCCTTCTGAAGTAAACCGATGCATTTGTGTAAAAAAAATCCATATTTAAAAAGTTATGAAGTAAAATATCTAGCTTCCGCCAGACTGCCTTCCGTATTCAATGTATGAAGAATGAAACTCTTGCAGTTCAAAACGCTTAAGCTACATCCCTATGCCTTTCCTTATTCAACTCACCGAAAAAGTGTAACTGACGTGATTTCCAGTTTACACTTTCTTTGTAACTTGAACACAGAAGGTGGTCTGGCGGAAACTAGATATTTTACTTCATTACTACATTTTACTTAATTTACTTGTTAAATATGGATTTTTTTTTTTTTTTTACACAAATGCATCACTACGCTTCAGAAGGCCTTTATTAACCCCCTGGAGCCCAGTCGAGTACACGTTTTATGATGGATGGATGTGGATGGAGACACTTTCTTCAGCTCATACTCATGAACCATTATAAAGCTCGGATGTGTTAGGATATTTATTAATATATCTCAGATTGTGTCAGAAAGAAGAAAGTCATATACACCTTAGATGGCTTAAGGGTGAGTAAAGCTTGGGCTAATTTTTTTATGTGAAAGTGAACTATTCCTTTAATGAATCAGAATGGTTAAATTCCTTAAAATTCTCTTCCTTAAGCCGAGTTCACACTATACAATTTTGGCCATGATTTGGCTGTCTGAGACAAATTTTGTGAATAAAAGATTATCGGATCATGGGCCAAAATCTGAAGTCTTTGATCACTAGTTTGACATGTTCTCCAACAGCCGATTAATGACCATTTTGATCAAATTTAACCTATGACGAAATTCTGTCAGTGTCAGAAGATTTGACACAGTCCTGCAGTGTGACTTCTCCTACGACAACCTTCAAATCAAAAACCAATAGTAGTGCAGAACCTGATGACGCAACTAGTGAGACAGCACTTGCTCCACACACATCGTCTTTGTTTTTTTGCAGTTTCCTTTTAAAGAGAAGCCATGATCAAAATTAACACTAGAGATTGTTTTTGTTTGTTAGCCACCATTTCAATCCCACATGTAAATGCAGCTCACAGTCACCAAACATGTCACGAATTGATGATATAAAATTCTGGACGAGTGTTGTTGCGTGTGTCTTGACTTCTGTTAATTACATCCATTAATGACAGCTGAGATCCCACAGTGTGACATGGCTTACAGTGAGGATCATATTCATACAGTCTGACAAGCAACAGTCATAAAAGACTATTATAAACCATACAGTGTGCACCCAGCTTTAGGTATAAGAGGTAATCTTTGTTTAAACTGGGTAAGCAGTATTGATTTGTAATATTGACCATCAGTTATTGCCATAATAATTAGTTTCAGCCAAACTTCTCTGTACCAGTGCATTCCTAGTTCACTATAGAGGATTTTTGTTCTCAGCACCAGCTCTGTAAAAATGTTACTGTTACACAACATGCCACTGAGTAGCATAAAACATCTGTCCATAAGCCAATGTTTTTCCTTCTCTTCTCTTGATTTTCTCAAGCTCAGATGAAATAGTGTATTCCTGGGAATAGGGTGCCCCTTGTAGATTTTCCTGGTCTTGTCTCCAGGCACTGAACAGTGAGCGTAGAAGTGTGAGAAGCAGATGAGGTTAATCAGTCGTATCTCACTGTCATCAGTGTTTGCTTGACTCCTGCATCTGCCTCTCTCACACTGTGCTCATGGCCCCTGCTGAGATATCACCTACAAAGGGGCCTGCAAGAGACAGTCAGTGTGCACTGTGATTTAAAATGAACGCATTGAAATTCCCTACAGAAAAACCTCTTTTATTTTAATTGTTTGGACTTGATTTGAGTTCAAAATGAAATTAAAAAAAGATAGATTCTTTGATTATTCTTTCCAAGCAAGCATGATCGATGCAGAAGTTCTCATTAGTACGAATAATAAACATGCTGAAGAAATGCTTTACTGTGTTAAAGCATGTTTTGAAGACATTATCCTGAGTTATAGCATTGATCACGGCTATTAGCCTTGAGGATTCAACTTGATAGGAGGAATCAATCTGCCAGGGCTGTTACGTTCCTTTCCATCAGTACTTGTTTCACTCAGTTAATGCAGAATAATGGTTGCTTGAAGCCATTGTTGGACAGGAACAGAAGGGAAAGTCATTTTGTGGCACTTCCTTGCAACAGTCCCTGCAACAACAAAAAAATGCAATTAGAGCTCATTGATTAACATAAAATGAACTGGGTGCTGCTTTCCTCTGTTTCTGTCCTAATGGCTGGTTGCAACGGTTGATAAATGGTCTGTTCCCTCACCATGACTCTAATGATCTGATGCATTGATATTTCTCTGCAGCTGAGCTGTTTTTCAGATTTTTTTTTTTTTTTTTTGTGTGTGTGTGTTTGTGTTTATGTGCAAATGTGTTTATTGATGTGTTTGGTACGTTAATATGTGTTACATGGTTTCCACAGGAGCATATGATCCTGTGCAGGTTTGCAGACCAGACAGCGGTCAGTTTACCCCTGGAACGGAGATTAATCGGTAAGATGTTTGTTTTTTTTAACGGGTGGTCGGAGTTATTGTGCCAGTTTTGCTTTAGGTCTGGAAATTCCTAATAGAGTTTGTCCATATGGCTAAGATTTTTAGCCCAGAATAAGCAGACTTATGGCTTAGTCAAAAGTCTGTCTGTGCGTGACTATTAAAACCCTAGAAACCTCTAAGAACTCCTTGGCAACTTCTTAGTAACATCATAGTAAAACCACTCAGAAAAAGGGTTATTATTGTTAACTAAAATGTGTATGTATGTATACACATTTTAAATATATAATTCTTTTTTTTTTTTCAGTTAATGTTTATATATACATATATATGAGGCATTGACGAATAATTTACACTTTTAAAAGTGTAAAAAACATAATGGAGATATAATTAATTTTGAAGTTTTATTAAGTGTTAACAATGAGATTATATGGTTTTTATAATCAGTTAACACTGCTTTTGTAATTTTATACAAGATGGACAAAATTTGACACCAAAAAAGTCATTTGGTTTAACCAAAATTTCGTTTTTACCGAATGACACATTTTTCTGCCTGATGATATTTTCAAACAATGCAAACAGACTGATATCTAGCTAGCAAAAGGACAATCAAACATTTTATTTAGTACAATTTTTTTTTTTTTTTTTTTTTTTTTTAAGTATTACAACATTTTCCATGTTTTATAGCCATTGTACCGAATGACCTGATGTTTCTGGATGTGTATGAACAAGTGAAAACAAGAATTTGTCAAGTAGTTAAGAAAGAGTTAGTTACTTTGCTTCACGACCATGTGGTCCTTTGCAGGTGTCTGTATGATGTCACATCCTGTCACATGATATTGACCGCATGACTTGATCCAAAATGGTCCGTTTATATTGGTTACTCCGAATGACATCAATGCAAATAATTTTTTTCCGGACATTCTTTCTCATAACAAAAGCAACAACTTCTACAAATAATTTTAATACCATTTTACACTATGTTGACATATGATGATATAAAATAATGCCAGAATAAAAATAAATACATTTATTACATTTTGAGATATTTTAATCACTAATGAAATGGCTGTATTGGTCTTTGGACGATTAAACCGAATTACTTTTGACTTTTCAAAATACCTCAAGAAATGGGTGTGTCAGACAAAGGAGACATGCTAAATGTGCAGTGTTGGGGTCGGGGATGCTCCAGGAATGTGTTTGGGAACCCCTTTTATAAGTATTAAGGTTTATACTGACCTTAACAATGCGTTAATTAATGAATTCTGTAATGTTAGAGGTAAGTAATAAAGACAAGGAGGCAGTTTAACAGACTTACAGGGATAGTTCACCCCAAAATCAAAATTCTGTCATTTACTCACCCTCAAGTAGTTCGAAACCTGTATGAATTTCTTTCTTCTGCTGAACATAAAGGAAGATATTTGGAAGAATGTCAGTAACCAAACAGATTTCGCCCCCCATTTACTACCATAGTAGGAAAAAATAAATACTATAATAGTAAATGGTGTGCGAGATCTGTTTGGTTACAAACATTCTTCCAAATATATTCCTTTGTGTTCAACAGAAGAAAGAAACTCATACAGGTTTGGAACAGCTTGAGGGTGAGTAAATGATTCAGTAAATTAATCATTTTTGGGTGAACTGCCCTTTTAACTTTACTCCGTTCATAGTGCAATGCAATAGTCAGTGTTTACTCTCTTGTTCCTTTCTATTTGAAGAAGCCAAACATGTCTGCGTCTGTCATTAACAGAAATGAACTGTTGGCATATTTGTTTCACATCAATATTGTCCAGTTTTTCCTGGTTGGTATGGCACACAGCAATACTCTTAAGTCTCACTTGTGCCATTGTTGTTCTGAGCCATGTTTTCAGTCTCTTAAGAGCAATGAAACTTCAGCCTCAGATGATGAGACTGGGATGACTAAAAGCAACCTGACAAGGGTTTCAACTTCAAACAGGCCTCTCACTTCAACAACATCAAACCTTCAACAGACCAAGCAATGTTGTGTTTTCCTGTTTTATGGAGACTTTTCATATACATAATGATTTTTATACTGTACAAACTGTATATTCTATTCCCCTACACTAACCCTAGCCCTAAACCTACCCATCACACAAAACTTTCTGCATTTTTACATTGTAAAATAACATCATTCTGTATGATTTATAAGCTGTTTTTCTTAAGGGGACAAACAAAGCCCCATAAAGACACAGATTTTGGATATTGCTATCTTTTTGGGGACATTTTGTCCCCTTAATGTAGGGTTTCACACGTGCGCACACACAGGTTTAGGTTTGCCCCTTATCCTGTGATTGTCATATAGCCTATTGAAAAAACTGCACTGACTCTGAATCAATATATGATGCAATTTGTCCTGTATTTTTGTGCACAAAATCATCCCTATACCTGTGAATTGGGAACTATTTGTGGAAACAGCCATTTATAGAGGTGTCCAAAACTATTATCGAGTGCACTCATTTAATCCCATTATACACCACAAAAACGAGTGTACAACAGCTGTACACTCAATGGCTAGAGAATACCCATAATGCACTGTGAGGGTCGCACCGAATGAGCTCCCGCATCTCGCCAGAAGACTGAATAATCAATCCATCCCATATTTTCCAAACCGCTGGTCCAATGTGGCTACAGCGTAATATCATACAGGTATAAAATCCCTTTTTAATTGATTATTAAATTGTTTAATTAAGGTTTATACAGAGTTCAAGATAAATATTTCATCTTACTACTGGAGCTGCCAGTTTGCTAAGTTTCAAATAATTATTAAACATCAAGCACAAATTCTGCATAAGCGGCAGCCCTGCCAGTGCACTCAGTAATGTAGGGAATAGTGAATGAGGGTATAGGGGGCGATTTCAGACACAGCCAAGATCTCCCCGCTCTGTGACCTCTCTCCGTCAAACTTCTCGCTACACACTTGCAGCTCCGCAGTCTCATCGCATTCTCATATAAATCTGACGCCGCTGTCATCTTTCCTTCCACTGCCCATCTTTTATAGCTGGCAAGATGACAGCCTCTCAGCCTCTTCATAAAACACATGCTAACCAGCGCCTTTGCCTGTGCCGTGCCAGTCAAACCCGAGACTTTCCAAAGGCTTTCAAAGGCAGATATCTTTGAGTTTAGATGAGCTGTTAATTACAGTTTGATAAAATGATGATAAAGTTTGTTTAAAGTCTTTTTCAAAATGCTTTAAGTTTTACTGTTTTATCCGTCAGATTACAAAGAGCTTCTTTAAAGAAATGTCTGTTATTAAAATCGTTTGAAATTCCACTTTAGAAAAAGTTTCAAAATTAATTGCAAGATTGATGCTGTTCTTTTGAACTTTCTATTCATCAAATAATCTCGAAAAATGTATCATGGTTTCCACAAAAAATTTTAAGCAGCACAACTGTTTTCAACATTGATTATAACAAATGTTTATGTTAATGTAATGATGCTGAAAATTAATATAAAATATATATGAATATAATGTATAAATATAAAAAGTATACATTAAAATATATTCAAATAGAAAAATATCTAAATATAATATATATGGAAAACATTATTTGAACTTTAAGTTATTTTTCTCCCTTAATCACCAGGGAAGCGCTGTATGGGACTGGTGGACTTGGACCGCAGTTGGGCCGCCGAGACTCATGGGTATTCTGTGAGGGTGATGACCATGGTCCCTGAGGGCTGCTCGCCTAAGAACAATATGCTTGTGGGCTTTCCTACAAGATAACACTGACTCACTGAGAAATACCCACATCAAGACAACATTCAGGACTGCAAAAATATCTTTTCATTTATTCCATGAGATGTTTGATTTTGGGCAATTTATACTTCCAAACATTTAACTTGGAGATAGTTCCATCAAAAATGTCAATTTTGACACAATTGAATCACCCTCAAGTCATTCCAACCTCGTATTATCTTTTTTAATTCTTCTATAAAACAAAAAAGGCAATGTTAGGCATGTCTGAGTCGATCTTTTCCATACAATAAGAGTGAATGGTGTGACAAAAAAAGCGATAGCTTTATATGAAGAACAGAATCGAAATTAAGATGTGCTTTTATGGTGCTTTTTTTTTATACTTTTTTTGCACACAATCCCCATCTCTTTTATGCAGAACAGAAGCTTTGACATTCTGTCTGGCATCTCATTGTATGTTTCACAGAAGAAAGAAAATAATACTGGTTTTAAATGACAATAAGAATTTAGTTTTCCTTTTAAATCCAAAAGCGTGGAATGCTACTTATTTGCACATACAAACTTGAATCATGGTTTGATATAATTGTGCAATCAGTACATTTGTTTGTTTTTTATTGCAGATTTAGTTTTAAATGGCTTCATCTAAACAATCAGAGATTTTTATTTCAATAATATCTTTCAGATCAGTACTTTCCTACTTGATTTGCGTGCCTGAGGTTTGTGTGTAAAACGAGACAAAAACCATCACGCCCCTCAATAAATTAAACATGACTTCAGATGCCGTTTGTAAATCAGTGGCATTGAATTGTGTAAAACCACCTTGCACCCTCTCCTCAACCATTATCACATATTATGCACAAAACAAAAGAGCCTGGAATTCCCAAGTTATTGCCAATGTAAAATTATTCATTGGTCAGACATCACTCTTGAGCTTTTGTATCAAAATGTTTGATTAAAAGTATTGAAAGTAACCACGAGGAGGAATTTATCACGATTCCCTCGTGTCACGGGTCGGGAGAATTGGAGGGGTTAATATTTATGAAATGGTGCATGCATGGATTAATCTGACCACGGTTATGAATATTTGATTAGGCCACGGCTCACACAAATGTCAAAGCACCGCATTGGTCTACAGCGTATGCTGATATATGAACTATTCCCGCAGTTTTACTTTGCTGAGTTTGGACCCACACTGTCATCAAACGCCTCCGGTTTGCTCACTACAGAGGAGCTGTGGACTGTCACATATGTGATATAGAGATGAGATCTGTTCCTCTGCCATGAGGAAGTGCACAACCTTAAAGCTTAGAGGAACCGAGCTAGCAAAGCTCATCTGAATTCTGCTAGCGGAGCCAATCTTTCTGAGTGTGAAAGACTGGAGACGGGGGCACCTTCCAAAGAGCTGGAATCATTTCAATGGGAAACGCTGCTTCTTTCCCCAAGAACTGGCTGTGGTCCCAGACTAAATGTACATGAAAAATAAATACATATAAGATAGGTTGAAAATAAAATGAGGCTACATATAACTGCATTACTGTATAGAAATTGAAAGATTGTTTCTTTTGTCTTTTTCATTGCTGTTTTTTTCCCCCACAGAACTACAGATTTGCAGAATACAAAATATGATGCAATATGCCAAAATCTGACAGTGTCACATGCACAATGCAAAAAACAAAACATCCTGCATGAAGTCAGTACTGAAGGCAAGAGTGTAGGTGTCAGTAGAGTTTTGGTTTTGAGATTATTTTTTTTTTCAGCTGAAAACATGTTGAAAATGCTCTGTAAATGTTTTTATGAACACAATCTTTTGCAATAGGCTTTTATGGAGGAACATAAGATAATAAATTGAACTACTCACTGTTTGAAAAAAAGACATCAATTGGTTATGATGCAAATTAGATCTGACTGAAAATGGGTTAAAATGGGTTTTATGGGACCAGTTTCACAGACAGGGCTTAGTTCAATTAGGACATTTAAGTGCCTTTTATAAACGTGTCTTAGAAAGAAAGAAAAAACGTTACTGGTGTACATCTTGAGACAAAACAATGGCTCTGACATATTTTAAGATATCTCAGTGCAAATTATTTGCAGTTAAAACAGTTCAAACATGCATTTTAGTCTTGGACTAGCTTAAGCCTTGTCAGAAACCAGGGGATGGTCTTTTCTGTGTGGATCGATTTACATTATGATGTTAATATGGTCCCTCTCTGCATGCAAATTAGATTCTCAGTGGTTAACTCCCAATTTTATAACCGTTTTATATTTTATGGTAGTTATTAAAAAATACTGCTGCTGCTTTGCTTAAGAACAACTTGTGCGATCAGAACGAAACGGTCCTTAAAGGGTTAGTTCACTCAAAAATGAAAATTTGATGTTTATCTGCTTACCCCCAGGGCATCCAAGATGTAGGTGACTTTGTTTCTTCAGTAGAACATGAATGATGATTTTTAACTCCAACCGTTGCCGTCTGTCAGTCGTAAAATGCATGTCAATGGGAACTCCATCTATAAGAGTAAAAAAAACACGCACAGACAAATCCAAATGAAACCCTGCGGCTCGTGACGACACATTGATGTCCTAAGACACGAAACAATCCCTTTGTGCGAGAAATCATTTTTTTACCTCTAATACACCACTATGTCTAACTGCGTTCGGCATCCGGTGTGTGAGGTCTGATCGCGCTCTGATGACGGAAGTGATCTCTCACGCTTTGCTTCAATGAGTGCGAGACATCACTGCCGTTGTCAGACCTCGCTAACAGGATGTGGAGGGCAGTTGGACATAGTGGTGTTTTAGAGGTAAAAAATGATATAAATACTGTTCGGTTTCTCGCACAAACCAATCGTTTCGTGTCTTAGGACATCAATGTGTCGTCACGAGCCATAGGGTTTATTTGGATTTGTCTGTGCATGTTTTTTGACTCTTATAGATGGTGTTACCGTTTCAATGTATTATACGGCTGACAGACTGCAACGGTTGGAGTTAAAAATCATCATTTGTGTTCTACTGAAGAAACAAAGTCACCTACATCTTGGATGTGCAGGGGGTAAGCAGATAAACATCAAATTTTCATTTTTGGGTGAGCTATCCCTTTAAACTTCCCACACCATTTGTGTAGTAGTACTGAACTATAGAGTGCATTAGTTTCCCCCATCCACTTTTTAATTGGCATTGGTTCCAATCATTTTTTCCATAGCAAGTCTTCATTTAAGCATTAGAAGTCATGAACCAAGTCAGCCAGCTATGAGGTCAATCACATTTCAAAATCTGATTTGAAGCAAAAAAGTATTTGCAAATTGAACAAAAAGATAAAGGTACAATGGCTTTAGTGAGGGAAAGAACTACAATCCCATGAAGCCATGCAAATGACAGTCATATTAAAAAATGGAGAAATAAAAAAAAAAAACTATTCACTTGACCTTATTAAACAGTAACCATAGAAACCATGTTTTAAGATTATTGCAATATATATACAAAGTTCTTTCATGAAACTCTAGATGGCACAGGCTGATGGTCCTTAACTTCAACTAAAAACGTAAAACTTTTTATGCGTTTTGGCTGTTCATTTACATGACAATGGCATTTTGGGTGCCTTAAAAACACAAACTTTTGAAAATGGCTTTCAAAGGATTTGAAAATGGTCTCCGTGTAAATAAGTATTTTGACAACAAATCAAATTTATTTTCTTTTGCATCATGGGAAATGTAGTTTTTCACCAAGAATTTAACTTAAACAGGATAATTTTAAAAATAAGTTAAAATAATGTGAACTGAGGGCTTCAGCAAATGCTTATACCATCGATTAACTCCCTCTGAATTCAGTCTTTAAAGGTTCATAAGTTAGTTACCATTAAAAATTAATCTTCATTTGGACAAAAATTTATGGAGTTTTTACTTACAGATCCCGATTGTTGCACTCTAAAGCTCAAATCACATGGCGTGTTGAGGAGAGGTGTTACTTTCCATAAGTGCAAAAAAAATTTACATGGCAGACAATACAAGGGGTGGAAAAAAGTCCTTTAGGCTTGAGTTGAAAAGGGGGCCCATCAGAATATCATAAGAATTTGGGGATGGGCATTTGACTTGGGACAGTAAGCAACTACCTAGCAACCAAAACATGTAGCAATTTCCTGACAACCAACAATAACACCCTAGCAGGATATGCTTTTTTTTTTTTTTTTTTTTTTTTTTTACAGAAAATGTAAAAATGACTTTTTTCATGCTTTATGCAATGCTGATTAAAGTCTGCTTTTGTAGCCAAAAACCTAATAGGTAGAAAAGATGCATTCTCAGATGACATGTACAGACTGTGCTATTGCTCCCTTCACAGTATCTCCTGTTTCCTCCTTACCTCGCTGAAAGAAAAGTCAGTTTCTTTGGAAATATCAGAAGAGCAAGGTGCAATTTCACCTATGGCAGGCCGCAAAATTCATGAGCAAATCAAGCCGCAATCCGCCTTAAATTCATCTGTGACAAAACCTAATCAGAAAGCGCGGCAGGCTCTCCAGTTCTGAAGAGGTTGAAAATGAGTTTTTCTTCAGTGTCACCATTCATAGAGGCCGTGGACGTATCTCCATGAATTTAGAGTGACCGTGTCTCTTCTTAACGTATCTTTGAAATGTCACCATGTAGTGCTCACCTGGACTGAAAATACACATGAAGCACGTTTCTCTTTGACACTGATAACAAACTTTGCGAGGCACTACAGGTTTAAAGCTCTGGTGTTTAATATCAGCCTATTTTATATGCCACGTAGAATAGCTATAGTCACTGAATAATTTTACTTCTGAATAGAAAATGTGCACAAATCAAGGCAGAAAACTGATTTTGTTTAGAAATATTGAAGTCTTTTTGATCTTACCTATTGGATTTTTCTTTGCTTCATTACATAATGAATTATTTCAAGAATTATTTAAGTGCATTATATTTAAAGAATGTGAAATATATTTTCTTGTAATACGTATATAGTATGTTTTCCATGTACTGAATCTTTCAACATTCCTCTTCAGCATCCACATATTTCACTTTCTTAAAGGAAAAGAGCTGACTTGAGTTACAGAATACGTGTTGTTTTACTTCTGGAACTGTTAGTTTTGATAAAGTTGCCAAAATTGAACATATTAGCTTGAGAGAATGCTGCACCATGTTCTATTTCTAGTGTACATTTACACCACAGCTGAATGTAGCCCAAAAGTTTCTTCTACCTCATGAGAAAAAGAAAAAAAAAAATCACAAAATCTGACATTTTCAGTCCCGATCTGGGGCTCTTTCATATGTGGAAATAAATATGACCCATAACAGTATCAAAATCTTGACAATGTGACATGAGTGTGAACATACAGTTAAGAATTCAATTGAGTACTACTTTATAATATGTCGTCACAATCTTGTTCTTGATTTACAGTGAAAATGGCCAGTGCATACATGCATAACATACATGCACTCACTTACCGGCTACTTTATTAGATACACCTTGAAAGTACTGGGTTGGACCCCCTTTTGCTTTCAGAACTGCTTTAGTTCCTCATGGACTAAACAAGGTGCTGGAAACATTCCTCAGAGATTTTGGTCCATATTGAAATGATAGCATCACGCAGTTGTTGCAGATTTGTCGAGATGGTCCTCACTGCAGAACGCAAGATCCAGGAGGCGAGATTGGTTCCAGATCCAACTCCTCCCACTTTACATATCCCTAAACCTACCTGTCTCCACCCCCTGGATCTGGATCCAACTCCTCCCACTTTACATATCCCTAAACCTACCATGGATCTGGATCCTGGTTCTCGTGTTCTGCAGTGAGGAGCTACTGAATTTGTCGGCTGCACATCCATGATGCGAATCTCCCATTCCACCACATCCCAAAGCTATTGGGTTGGGATTTGGTGACTGTGGAGGCCATTTGAGTATAACTCATTGTCATGTTTAAGCTACCATTTTGAGATTATCTGAGCTTTGTGACACAATGTGTTATCCTGCCAGAAGTAGCCATCAGAAAATGGTACACTGTGGTCATGAAGAGATGGGCATGTTCAGCAACAATACTCAGGTAGGCTGTGGCATTTAAACAATATCCAAACATTCAAACCACCACTAGCAGCAGCCTGAACCGTTGATACAAGGCGGCAGTTTGTCATGTTGTTTAACATCGATGGTGAACGTTTCAGTGCACAAGTGTGATTTTGTGATTGAGACAGCCCTTAAAATGCTGACTCCCTGATCAGCGCCCTGACTACTGAACTAGGGAGCTGATTGATATGCACCCTATGTATGTATGTATACTTCACAAAGTAGTATTTAAGCAGAACATTAGAATGGGACACTTTGGCTTTCAGTACAAATGTAGCCTAACAACCTGTGCACAGTTACACTTTGAGTGTGGTGGAATACGGGACGGGTAAGCAAGGGGTGGGCAATATGACCACGGTATGAGAAATTTTATTTTTTATTTTTATATAATTATTGTTATATATAAAAAGAAATACAATAGAGATACAAATTAAATAAACTTGTTTTTCAGATAGAGTAGGTTTATTTAACATGTATACATTTATGTAACATCTTTTGTTGTTTGATTAACATTAAAGGTGACCTAGAACGTTTTTTTACAAGATGTAATATAAGTATAAGGTGTCCCCTGAATATGTCTGTGAAGTTTTAGCTCAAAATATCCCATAATTTTTTTTTAATTATTTTTTTTTAACTGCCTATTTTGAGGCATCATTAACTATGGTCTGATTCAGTCTGTGGCCCCTTTAAATCTCCCCAATGCATAAACAGTGCATAAACAAAGTTCGCACAGCTAATATAACCCTCAAATGGATCTTTACAAAGTATTCGTCATGCATGCATGCTTCGGATCATGTGAGTATAGTGTTTATTTTGATGTTTACATTTGATTCTGAATGAGTTTGATAGTATGCTCCGTGGCTAACGGCTAATGCTACACTGTTGGAGAGATTTATAAAGAATGAAGTTGTGTTTATGAATTATACAGACTGCAAGTGTTTAAAAATGAAAAGAGCGACGGCTTTTGTCTCTGTGAATACAGTAATAAACGATGGTAACTTTAACCACATTTAACAGTACATTAGCAACATGCTAACGAAACATTTAGAAAGACAATTTACAAATATCACTGAAAATATCATGAATCATGTCAGTTATTATTGCTCCATCTGCCATTTTTCACTATTGTTCTTGCTTGCTTACCTAGTCTGATGATTCAGCTGTGCACATCCAGACGTTAATACTGGCTGCCCTTGTCTAATGCCTTGAACATGAGCTGGCATATGCAAATATTGGGGGTGTACATATTAATGATCCCGACTGTTACGTAACAGTCGGTGTTATGTTGAGATTCACCTGTTCTTCAGAGGTCTTTTAAACAAATGAGATTTACATAAGAAGGAGGAAACAATGGAGTTTGAGACTCACTGTATGTCATTTCCATGTACTGAACTCCTGTTATTTAACTATGCCGAGGTAAATTCAATTTTTGATTCTAGGGCACCTTTAATAACAGGAAAATTATTTAATTAGGCTACTGTCCCTTTAAGACCGAATTCATGGATGCATATACTGACACACATCCGGTTTTTACTACCTGTTTACGTCCATTTTAATCCATAACCGACTGTATTTACATGAGATACTCCACGTGATTGGCATTTTGACAACTATGTGTGCATTTGACCATTCAGGTGCAAAGAAAAATTTTCGCACACTGTCTGAGAGAACCGGGATAGCACGCCAAGTTAATAACGAATTGTGATTGGATGGTAGTTTTGTTCAACAACTAATCGTTTGGACTGTTATCGTGTGACAGAACACTATTACTGCTCATTCTATGATCACCTAGTCGTAATGACATTTTAGGAAAGATGAAATACAGGACAAAACATGATTTTTTTCCTTAATAAGTCGACTCGGGACGTCTGGTCACCTTATACTCCACTGCCATATGAGCTGTTTCCTTGCTTGTTTGTTTGTTTATTTGTTTGTTTTTCTGGAATATAGCACCTTTGTTAAAGTGGAGTGACTGATTTGAGCCAGAGCCAGATATAGATGCCATCTGGCATACTTGCATTAAGTGTTTACCCAATGAAAATAGAGACGAAACATAGAGACCCTTATTTCATATGCCCTCTGACCAAAGCTATGGGGAAACTAAAAATGAGACGTAACCCTGCACACGACTCCTTGAGACCTGAAACTCAAGTGATGACTTAAAACCATAAATCTTCCTTCCTGCAGTTTTACATGACAAACTCAGGTGCCCTCCTGTCTGCAAAAAAAAAAAAAACCTTTAACAGTGACTTCTTCGAACTCATACAAATATATATTATATAGCCTATATAGTAAGCATACTATTTATATGAACAGTATGAGTTTATATATATATAATAGAAAATATTTACACACACATATATATATTATAGCCTAATGTATGTGTATGTAATTATATTGGGTTTATTGGGTTATGTAGAATAAGCGCTCCCGTCTCTCCTTATTGGGCGCACTGCTCGTTCAGAGTGTGTGGAGAGAGAGGGAGAGAGAGTGCTGAGCGCACAGACTCTGCGCTCCAGTCCACGGTTCTCCACCAGAGGAGCGGAGCGCAGACAGAGACGCTGCCGGTGTTTCGTGCATGAACAGCAGTCAATGCCTTCTGCTCCACCCGCTTTGAAAATTGACGGATCTAAACATCACCATCATACCCATTTAAACACCGAGACCAGCGGCTACGTTTGGATATACGCACCGTACAAGCACGGAGATGTGGATCATAAAGTTCATGTTGATTTGGACCTGCTGGTTCGGAGTGAGCGCGGACTTCGATGGCAGGTGAGACGTCAATTAAACGTGTAGACGACTGTATCAGTGTGATGTTAAGAGTTTTGCTAGAGCAGACCCAGTTTGTTTAAGAGTCATTTTATGATTCTGGCTTTTTTTAAAAGGTGACTTAAGTAAAGTGCTCTAAGATTTTAAACATTCTATGAGACAATGTCTTTTAAGTGTTAATTAACTGCATTGTATCACCTCAAGCTACTATTAATTAATCAATGCTGGGCTAGATATGCCTTTAAAAGTAACAGAGTTGACTGTTTTAAAGTTCATTTAGCCATATAGGTTTGTGGTCAAGGTCAAAACACTACAAGGTGTTTATAAGAAAGAGAATTTAATGCTGATAATTCTTCAAACGTCCAGTTTTGTATAATTTACAAAACCATGATAACAGAGCTGTTTAAGATCATCCCCTGACAAGCCTCACAAAATAATGAGATAAAAATCAAGAAGACACTTATGCTTAAGGAGTCAGCATCCTTGAATGTATAACATTGCCATTATGATAGTGCTTTATTTTTATTTTAGAAATGTTTTAATAAGAGGAAGTTGCTGGTAACAGGGTTGACTGATAACAAAACCTAAAGTACCAGTATAAAGTCATTGTTTACATATTAAAGATATGAGCAATAAATAATACTACAATGTGCTTTTGAAAGCATGACAGGTTTGTCTCAAGTTTAGTGCTGTTGTGATCAGTTCAGTTTAGGACGGGCTTAAAGTTTGTGTTGTGTTACTGTGTTGTTAAACTTGTGTCAGGCTTCAGCTGCTCTTAAAGATCTTCACAAATGCAAAATACTAGCATCCATTCTCAGTATGTGTTGAATATGTATGTAATGGCAGTTTGAAAGAAGAAGAAGAAAAAAAGTGTGTTTAAGGATCATTTATTCTCCGTCATGGACAGTCAGCGCACATGCTCCCGGTTGTTTCGTGCCCCAACATGTAATGTGAAATATGTGGTGAACAGAAACGTGCCAAAGATTCAAATCTGCTTAAAGCTTCATTGAGATTAAAGGGTATTGAATGTCCATGCTTGAAATTAACTATGTGCTTTAGTAGAAGTAGCTACCTTAGGGCAAGGTTTCTCGGTCCGTTCCTGCAGGCCCCCCCTGCATTGCACATTTTAGGGGTCTCACTAATCTGACACACCCAGTGTATTTCATGAATCCCTCTGCTAGTGAGATGATCACTGAGAGAGATCTAAAATGTGCAATCTGAGGGGCTTTCAAGAATGAATTGCTCAAGGGCCATTATTATAGGGGTTCATTGATCTCTCCTGTGACATGGAGAAACTTCTTTTAAAACAGTGCCAAGTGTCAGCGCATGACTCATCCTTTTTAAGCATGCATTGCTGAATCACACAATTTAATATGTAATGCTTAATTACCTAATTTAAGTATGCTTTGTTTAATTAGGCCTACTCATTAAATATGAAAGTCAAATACTTAATGTATTAAATAATGTATACATACTAAAGTATATATAATGATTAAGTCCATATGCATCACTTTGAAGTCAACATGAAATCAAAACTGAGCCTATTTACTTTCCTCATGCACATTCTTGGTCCTAATATGCACAATAATTATTTTTTAAGATATTGTTTTTTTTAAATCAACATCTTGCTCAGCACTGATTCCTCCCCAACAATTCTACTCTCCTAAAGGGAGAGTTCAGCTCTGTCATCATGATGTTTCAAACCTGTATGAAATTGTTTCTGCATTGGAACACAAAATAATATATTTTAAAACATTTTTTTTTTTTTTTTTTTACAATGGAAATCAATGGGGTCTATTGTTGAAAGAACTTTGATTTATGCGTGAACTTTCCCATATCATTTGGCAAATACATTACATAATGAAAATAAAATTGCATTTCAATGTAGGCGATACTTTGTGAATTAAGTATGCATTGCCTAATTATGTCGTGTAAGTATGCATTGCCGGATTAGCTCTTGTATTAAGTATGCATTGCCTAAATACATAATGTGTTAAGTATGCATCGCCTAATTTTGCCATGTATTAAGTATGCATTGCCTAATTACGTCATAAGTATGCATCACCTAATCATGTCATGTTAAGTATGCATTGCCTGATTAGCTATCTTGTATTAACTATGCATTGCCTAATTACGTGATGAATTAAGTATACATCGCCTAATTATGTCATATGTTAGTATGCATCGCCTAATTTCATCATTTATGCATTGCCTAATTTTGTCATGTATTAAGTATGCATCGCCTGATTATGTCAGGTGTTAAATATGCATCGCCTATTTACATCTTGTATTAAGTATGCATCACCTAATTACGTCATAAGTATGCATTGCCTAATTATGTCGTGTAAGTATGCATTGCCTGATTAGCTCTTTTATTAAGTATGCATTGCCTAAATACGTCATGTGTTAAGTATGCATTGCCTAATTTTGCCATGTATTAAGTATGTATTGCCTAATTACGTCATAAGTATGCATCACCTAATCATGTCATGTTAAGTATGCATTGCCTGATTAGCTCTTGCATTAAGTATGCATTGCCTAATTACGTCATGAATTAAGTATACATCGCCTAATTATGTCATGTGTTAAATATGCATTGCCTATTTACATCTTGTATTAAGTATGCATCGCCTAATTACTTCATTTATGCATTGCCTAATTACGTCATGAATTAAGTATGCATCGCTTAATTATGTCATGTGTTAAATATGCATTGCCTATTTACATCTTATATTAAGTATGCATCGCCTAATTATGTCATGTATTTGAGTATGCATTGCCTATTACGTCTTGTATTAAGTATGCATCGCCTATTTACGTCTTGTGTTAAGTATGCATTGCCTATTTACGCCTTGTATTAAATATGCATCGCCTAATTATGTCATGTATTAAATATGCATGGCCTATTTGCGTCTTGTTTTAAGTATGCATCGCTTAATTGTCATGTATTCAATATGCATCGCCTATTTACGTCTTGTATTAAAAATGCATCGCCTATTTACGTCTTGTATTAAGTATGCACCGTTATATATTAAGTATGCATCGCCTAATTAAGTCTGTTAAGTATTTTATTAAGTATGCATTGCTTAATTATCATGTATTTAGTATGCATCGCCTAATTGCGTCATGTATAAAGTATGCATTGTCTAATTACGTCATGTATTAGGTATGCATCGCCTAATTACGTCATGTATTAAGTATGCATCACCTAATTATGTCATGTATAAAGTCTGCAGTCTAATTGCGTCATGTAGTATGCTTCGCCTAATTAAGTCCTGTATTAAGTATGCATCGGCTAATAATGCCATGTATTAAGTATGCATCACTTAACTACGTCACAAGTATGCACTGCCTAATTGCATCATATATTAAGTATGCATCACCTAATTAAGTCCTGTATTAAGTATGCATCGCCAAATTACGTCATGTATTAAGTATGCATGGCCTAATTCCGTCATTGTTGTGAATGCATCACTTCCCATTCACTGTTACAGTCCCTCGGTTCCCACAGGGTGTTCTGCTGAGACACTGGCCACCCAAGTGTGGACTTGTGAATACAACTCCTGCAGTGATCTTTATGGCATCTTTTATCTTCTGCTCTGTTGGGAAGCATTTTGTCAGAAGTATTTTTTGTTTTAAAATTCAAGCTTGGTTCTTTTGCTCCTTCATTTTCCCCTTATTTATCATTGCCAGTTGCCTAGAGGCAGAGCACAGCTATGATGCGGTCTCACGAACACATCCGTACTCAGTTAGGGGGACATTAATAACGGGCTTTTGGTACAACATTACCAGCACTCTTTTAGAGACTTAATGAATAACTAATGCATATTTGTTTGTCATCTATATTTGTCCAAATGACCTTAGCACACTCATTTAGTCAAGACTCTGTTATTCATTGCTTTCTTTACATTCTAACTTCTCTGTGTCATCCCATACATCATGAGCTTAATGTTTGTGTAACTCACAGACACAATATTGATGCTTTTTCCTCAGGGCATGGCTTGTGCTGGCATTTCAGGAGCGGGAGCTGCCCACTGTAATGAACGCGTACATTAACCTGCTGGCGTACATTATTAATTTCAGTCGTGATGGAGTTCGCTTGTCACCAGGGCCATTATTTGCCAATTTGCCCTGCTTATAAACCTGCTTCACTGCCCCGATCTAAATTCATAGAGAGAATATAGTGCATGAGCGCACTGTGAGGGGCCCATTCATTATTTCCAGGCCCTTAGCAGGGGCCGTTAAGCTCCTGTCTAATGGCTTGTGCTACACCTGAGGGATGACTTGCTGCTAAACTGCCAACTTGTCATCTGCTGACATGATAACAAGAGTAATCAATTACAGACAGACTCATTAAAGTGTCCAACTTTTTAAACTCTTCCAACATGGGCTTTTGGACCATTGAACAGTGGCTTTCTGTGACTCACCGGAGCAGAACGTATAATCCCTGCATCGGCATCACTCACTCTTCTAATATATTTTGTCAACAGTGCATTGTTGCTCCTTCACTCAATCCATCCATCCATCCATCCATCCATCCATCCATCCATCCATCCATCCATCCATCCATCTTTTGTTTGTTTGTTTGTTTGTTCCATCCATCCATTGTTCTATCTTTCTATCATTCTTTCCATCCATCCATCTTTTGTTCCATCCATCCATCCATCATTCTTTCCATTCATCCATCTTTCTATCATTCTTTCCATCCAGCCAGCTTTTACATTGTTCCATCCATCATCCATCCATCCATCCATCCATCCATCCATCCATCCATCCATCCATCCATCTATCCTTCTATCGTTTTTTCCATCATCCATCCATCCATTGTTCTATCTATCTTTCAATTGTTTTTTATCCATGCATCTTTCTATCATTCTTTCTATCTATCATCCATCTATCCATCCATCTTTCTATCATTCTCATCTATCATCCATCTTTCTATCATTCTTTCCACTCATCCATATTTCTATTGTTTCATCCATCATCCATCTTTTGTTTGTTTGTTCATTTGTGCGTTCGTTCCATCCATCCATCCATCCATCCATCCATCCATCCATCCATCCATCCATCCATCCATCATTCTATTTATCTTTCTGTCATTCTTTCCATCCATCCATCTTTCTATTAATCCATCCATCCATCGATCTTTCTATCATTCTTTCCATCCATCCATCTTTCTATTGTTTCATCAATCCATCCATCCATCTTTGTATCGTTTTCAATCCATCCCTCTTTCTGTTGTTCCATCCATCCATCTTTCTATCTATCATTCTTTCCATCCATCCATCCATTGTTCTATCTTTCAATTGTTTTTTATCCATCCATGCATCTTTCCATTGTTCTTTCTATTAATCCATTCATCCATCCATTGTTCTTTCCATCCATCCATTGTTTTGTTCCATCCATCCATCTTTCTATTGTTCTTTCCATCCATCCATCTTTCTGTTAATCCATCCATCCATCCATCCATCTTTCTATCATTCTTTCTATCCATCCATCTTTCTATCATTCTTTCCATTCATCCATCTTTCTATTGTTCCATCCATCCATCCATCCATCATTCTTCCCATTCATCCATCTTTCTATGGTTTCATCCATCCATCCATCCATCCATCCATCCATCCATCCATCCATCCATCCATCCATCCATCCATCCATCCATCCATCCATCCATCCATGTTGTTTGTCTTTATATATCTATATCTAATTGAGTTTGTGATTATATATATATATATATATATATATATATATATATATATATATACACACACACACCATTAAATTAGCATTATATCATAAATCTGTATACATAAAGAAAAAAGTACATTGTTAAAACAATTCCTATAGCTTTCTTTGCCTTTATCAAATTGAGTGTTTCAGATTTCAACAAAAATACTAAAATATTAGAAATAAATTGTATGAAAACAATTTTGATTTAGTTTTTAAGGTCAGCAAAGTGTCACTTAATTTCTCAAACCGTGCCCTTTTTCTTGGTTTTCTGTTTGGGGTCTGCTAGAACAGATTTTCATGCTTGAATGTTAAAAAAAAAACCTTATTTTCATATATCTTCTCTCCATGCAAATTCACATTGTTAAAAATAGATAATCATGTGCACATTTTGGTAAATCAAGGAAACAAATTAATAAATCGTGTGCACGATTTATCCCACTATTTTTTTCCTGAATGTCATATCCAGTGCTCCGTACGTATTTGCTCCCGGAAGAAAATGAAATCAAGAGTACAATCAAGCCCTTTCAAGGAGTAAAATGTATTATTTACACCACTTTCTCGAAACACTGTGAGCGATGCAGCTTTCAAATTTGCATTCTTTTTACTGCGCCAAATGATTAATCTGTGACATTCTTTATTGGTCAATCATCTTCTCTCCATGCAAATTCACAGGTCAGAGATTAAACTTTGGTCTGCTTTTCCTCTCATCCACATTTACATACATATGAATGTAACAAAGTCTAATGTGACTGCACTTACGATGCTAAAATGCTCTGTTTTGTTTGCCACCCTTTTCATGATTTTCAGTATTTTTCTGAATCTAGTTTTACATTTCCAACCCTATCAGCCAGACTGCCTAGATAACTGCGCTGACCGCTGGAAAACCCATATCCATTGAATTCTATTGTTTTCAAATTCTCATAAACATCTCAGAAACTGTGGGAGATTCATAAATCTGTCCCCTTCACCACATGGGGCATTTATTTCAGACTTGTACCTGCTGCGTCTGATTGCTGCTTAGCGCTGGATGAGATGGACTTTGCTTGACCGGCGTGTCATTCTGCAGAGGCACATATTCTATATGGAGGCTGGCGAATGAAGACAGCTCAACTCTCATGCGCATGTTTCAAAGGCGCGTGTCTAATTGTCTGGCAGTCTGTGGAGGTGGCGGAGGAATGTGAAGGGCTGTAATTAAACCCCCCTGCACTTGCACCCGAGCCCCGCTGTATGTCATCATTCATATACATGTGCAAACTCACTACTGAACCACATGAATAGTGTCAGACAGCTCCAGACAAATAGAAATGTGAATTGCATGAATTTTTCATGACTCAAATGTACCAGTGCACAGAAATAAAGGCACGTATGTCTAATTTTCGTGACCCGGTTGCCTCTTTTGAGCAGCTGGGACAGAATTGCATTATGTAGATATTTGTCGTTTGTGTAATCCGCTAATGCCAGATTGAGCTGGAAATTGAAACTGTGTAATAGCTGCATCTTTAACAAGGTGAGGAAAGACACTTTCTCAGGTGGACGAGGGATTTGTTGTGACAGCCTTGTTACCTCAGTGAGCGTGGCGCCGCTTTCTCGCTGGGCGACGCTCTCTCTCTCAGTTTGGCATCTCTTTGGATCGGGCCCAGAGTTTGCAGATTGCTGACTGGCACGCATTCGCTTGTCTCTGGTGGGGCAAACACTGCACATGCAGAGATTAGTCTTTCACTCATTGTTCCTCTCTGTTACAGCTTTTGTTTTTCTGTGAAAGAGGGACTATTTTGCTTTTTTACATTTTCAGCTTTCTTTAGTGTGTAATTTGCTGTTTGAGCTTGAAAAAGGTCTGCAAAGTTACAAAGCACAAAGTCACTCCAAAGGGGGTTATCCTCTATATCAGTAAACACCGTTTCTGAACTCCCTTGCACACTTCCATTGTAGTCTTGAGTTTTCTGCCGGGAACAAACATGTCACAATATTCCTCATTTAATTAATTCCCTCCCAATGTATACGTAAATAAAGGGACGAGGTAGTGTGTTGAAACTCATGGTTATGGTAAGGGGTAAGACATTTCCCAAACACGCTCAAAGTGGTTGACCAATCACAACATACTGATCCAACCGTCCAATCAGAGCACACTGTGCTTTTCAGAAGGAGGGGCTTTATAGAGACAGGAACTAAACAGGGGTGCGTTTCCCAAAAGCATCGTTAGCCAACAAGTTCCGTTGTTACTTACATAGTTCAACGATTTGGTGTTTCCCAAAACCATCGTTCAAACGAACATTCGCAAACTGCATCGCAAACTTGTGTGGTTGAACGACAAGTTTGCGACAATACGGTTTCGGGAAACAGGCGTGACTAGCTAGTTGATTTGTTCAACGAATGCATCGTACTATGGTAGTGAAGCAGCGAGTTACGTCGTTGTTCGGGAAACGCATCCCAGAGCATTACTGGCAGACTGGGAGGAGAGGTGCTGAAACAATGTCAAATATGTGAAAAATAATGTGTTTTTTGAACATTTAAGCATGGAACCTTTTCGACTGGACTCCAAAAACAAATCACGATTTTGTAAAAGGGCGTCATAGATCCTCTTATTATTGTAACATGGTGTCCTAAAAAGCCTTTCATCAGGCATTTTTTCTGTCCTCCCTGAAAGTCAAATATTTTGTGAAAAGACAAACTCACAGCCAATTGGAACATATTTTGTGTTCCACCTATCTGGAGAGCAACCATGAGGATGTTTAATGAGTGTTAGTATGCATTATGAACCCTCTCTTTCATTTTTAACACAGTCATAATATTAAGTGGTTGTCAACTAATTTCTGTTCTGACAGGTTCATGGTCATTGTGCTTTGTTGGAATAGTTCAATTAAATAGGCTTTGGAACTTTTAGTTGGAAATAAGTGCCATATTATATATAATCATGTAGGTTTTGGTTCCAATCAAACTCAATATTGTGTCACACGTTCCTTCAGAAATCATTCTAATATGCTGATTTGGTGTTTAAAGAGTTAGTTCACCCCAAAATGAAAATTCTGTCATTAATTATTCAGTCTCATGTTGTTCCCATATGACTTTTATTCATCTTCGGAACACAAATGAAGATCTTTTTGATGACAGAATGCTGTCAGATTTCCTTCCATGGACTGCCTTTGCAACTGAAACTTTGATGCATTAAAATGTTCATAGAGAGACAGTAAAACTAATCCATATGAGTAGAGCGGTTTAGTTCAAATTTTCTGAAGAGAATCAATCACTTTGTTATGATGAACAGATTTAATTTAGGCTTTCATTCGCATATAAACTTTGATCAGCAAACATAAACAGAAGCTCAACCGAACCTGAATGACGTGAGAGTGAGTAATTAATGATGAATTTTCATTTTGGGGTGAACTAACCCTTTAAAGGATTAGTTCACTTTTTAAATTAAAATTAGCGAAAGCTTTACTCACCCTGAAGCCATCCTAGCTGTATATGACTTTTTTCTTTCAGATGAACACATTCAGAGATATATTAATAATATCCTGACACATCCGAGCTATATAATGGCAGTAAGCCGGATCAATGAGTATGAGCTGAAGAGCTCCATCCACATCCATCCATCATAAACATACTCCACACGGCTCCAGGGGGTTAATAAAGGCCTATATTGGGTTATCACTTAAAGGGGTACTTCACCCCTGGAAAGATGAATGTGTATTTAAAATTTGTCATTTATGTAGTGGAAATGTGAAATTATTTTGGAATTTGGAGCTTTCTAGACTGAGAAAAGGCAGAAAATGTATTTTTCACTAATGTGGATGAAAGACACCAACTCCCAGAATGCACTTGTTTTGCTGCCCTTGCGAGGCCACGCCCAAAACACGCCTATCGGTTACAGGCGGCATTCAGGAAAATTCAAACAAATATATCGTGAGTAGTTCATACATTTACAGCGAAATGGTGCTAAATTGCTTTGTACCTGGATGTACACCCAAAACCAGGAAAGGACAAGCAAGTTTCCATCATTTTCCGATTAAGTTAAAGATTTGGAGCGATGTAAACAGTGGCTGCGGGCCATCAAACACCCGAAGTTTGGAGATGACACCGTTATAGAAAACCTAAAAAAACGCAGAATATGTAGTCTCCATTTCAAGCACGAGGACTACGAACCAAATATCTTTGCAATGAAGAGAACCATTCTGAAGGACACCGCGATACCATCGATATTCACTTTCCCAGAGGACGAACAGCCTGGCCTGATCTATGTCCGTGAGTAACCTCAAACGCGTGGTGAAAAAATGCGGAACTACCTGCTATAGAGTGCCCCAGGGATGACGCGTTTTTGTAGGCAAAACCCGGAAGCTAGTTAGCATTTTAGGACTTCCGGTTCCAATGCCGTAAAGTCTATGGGTTTTTTGAATGGGTTTTTGCTAAATCGCCTGAAATAAGGTCTGTGGTTAACAAAGCCTCTAAATATTTTCACGTTTTGATCTATGACATAAAACACACCAGTTATAACCCACTTGTGATTTTTTGAACTTTTACTGTGTCTTAAAATCGGCGGTTGCTAACAAAGTGCTAAAAGGGACTACTTCCTTTGGCGGGTACTTTAGACGTCATCATTAAAAACTGGAACTTTGGACAGCATTTCTCATGAAAAAGTGGAAAAGTATTCATAACAGCACAGATCATAATCAGCGAGCATGTTTTTAAATAAAGTTGTTTTTTAAATAAAGTTTGAGGAAGCTTGGTGGTGACGACGTTGATCCGCGACCATGGTGTGCTGTAGTTCGTTTATAGCCTACTGTTAGCCTTTTATATCTGACGACTTTATTTAGGCTTCAAAATCTATAAATGTTGTGTTAACTTGTAAAGATTATCTTGATAGACAAAACGTGTAATTGTCATAACCCTTTGTTAAACACAGAGCTTATTTTCTGCGATTTTCCAAAAGTCTATGGGGAAAAATGAATAGGCTTTCAGTCGAGGGAACCTGTGCGCTGCTAACTTCCGGGTGGGCCTACAAAAACACGTCATCCCTGGCGCACTCTATAGCTGCGTTCACGTCACCCCGTATTTACCGGAATCTTGAAATGACAACACGTGACGTTATATTCAGAGCTGTTCACGTCCTTTTGGTCCTTGAACTGGGAATTATGCGTTTCCATGGCAGCACTGTCAACGCCTAAATGAATCTACAGCTGTCAGGTGGTACAGCGTGGCCACGTGGTATATCTGGGAGCTTTCAGAAAACTTCCAGCTTACAAGCTGTAATTACGAGCTCTACGAGGACGTGAACGCTTTTTACAAGCTAGAATCTCGTAACTACAGGAATTACGAGGCCACGTGAACGCACCTTATTACTAGTTTTAAGCCTCTGGCCAAAAAAAGCCTCCGATGACGCAAAATGACGATTTTTGCATCATCTGAGGCTTTTTTACAGAATAAAAATGCATAAATCTCTCATCTCGGGCTGATAATTCGAAAATACTAGTGGTATTCTACTAATACAAAGCTTAATGCTAAATCCTGAAGTAAACCTTTAAAGTCTGGAGCAAAGAAAGCTTGCTTTATATCAGTGTTTCTCACCTTTTTCTTACTCTTATGTACCCCTATAGCCTCATCAGTAAGGTTCAAAAACCCTTTCATAAACACCAAACCAGAAATGAGTTCTTCATAAATTTGTATGAAATAATATCCCTCATAAATGTGTTTGCAACTCATATTATACTTGCTATCCTTCAGTGTTCTAATTATGATTAAAATGGTCATTATTACAAAGCAGCACATTTAAAAACAATGCAATGCTGTGGGTGAAAACAGACTCTCCAATTAGCATCTACTCAGACTGAAGCAGTTTGAGAAATAATGTTGTTTTCTTACTGATATTTTCATCAAAAAAAGATTATACTAAATAGCTTTGTATTGTTGTGGAGAAATGTGAATATGATATGGGGTCGTTATGTATATGTACGTATGTTCTGCTATGTGTGCCATCCACTTAAACTCACAACAAACTTTAATTTGGTTTTCTTACTTTTTAAAAACTGAACACAAAAGATAATAGAAATGTATGTGCACCGCTGGGAGCCATTGTGATGTATGGCGTATTCTGCACCCAGCATCTTTGCAGTGAGTTAGAAGTGATGTTTTTATGCATACAGAGGCGATTGTGTTGAAACACGGCGAGTCCGGCCAGTCTCTGTGTGTGTGTTTGTGTGATTAAATGTGTGTTTCAGGTGAGATATAGCGGAGTGACAGGCAGGAGCCCGGACTCAATCTTCTTAGCATGCACGCGGTGTCTTTAGAGCCGTCTCCTCTCCCTCGCCGCGCTGCGCACGCAAACATTTTCCCTTCAGCCTGTCACTCTCATTTAGTGCCACCATCACACTTTCTTACTGGAGTGACTGGCAGCCGTAGTGGCCACATTAGCATTTTCAATGCCTTAAGATACCGAGTAACTGAAGGGGACAATGCAACATGTGGCTAAAATTCCCAATCATTTCCTGCCTCACTTATAATATAACATATTTGAAGGAAATTAACCATTTTATTCAGCAAGGATGCATTAAATTGAACTAAAGGGACAGTAAAGACATTTATGATGCAACAGATTTATTTTTCAAATAAATTCTGTTCTTTTTAACTCTTTATTCATCAAAGATTCCTGAAAAAAGTATCACGGTGTAAATATAAATAATTCAATACAATATAGAATGTTTACGTTTGATATATGATCAGCTCAGTTAATTTTCTTTCCTGTTTTCTCTTCTCTTTCAGCCAGCCATATTAAGTAGAAGTTTAATTTTAGATTGAGCGCTGTGCTTTCCCTGTATCTATTACCCATGATGATCCATTTACATTACGTCATTTGACCGGTGTTCATTCCCTTTTGCTTATTTTCACAGACCTTAAATGGTTTTACTGCTTCACAAGAACATTTGGAGCTCTGCTTGAGGAAAAAAAAAGAAATCAGTAATCCTGGTGTGCACTGCCAAGAAACTCTCCGATTCAAAAGCACTTCAGCTGTAGGCCTACCTTTATTTTCCATTTTATGGAAAAATCGGTTTTAAACGGCCTTCTCTGTTGTTTCCAAGACTTATGTTTTCCAAAAATCTGTCTTGTTCGCTCACATTGTTGGGTCATGTAACATATCATCTTCTAAGAACATCCTTATTTTCCAGAACTTCCCTCTAGCTATAGACAGCAGAAGCACAGGCAGACTTCATCTTATCTCTGCGCTGTGTGTGCATCCAGCATCAACATACGAGAACATCTGCCTCTGGTGGTACAGCAGAATGATAACTAACAGTGGTCTTATCAGAAGCACCTGTGTCACCGAGTACAACGGAAGCTTTGTGAATATAGATAAGACGTCACAGGCTGACTGATGCAATGGATAAGACAACTGTGAAAACAGGAACAATAGAAGTTACCTCATGACTTGCAAATGTGCTAGAATCCTGAGTCTCCAAATGAATGGGTTTAGATAGACACAGACAGACAGACAGAGGCTGACCGACCGATAGATACTGTAGATAGACAGACCAACCGACTGACTAATAGATCAGTAGATAGATAGATACCCAGCAAACACATAACGTTCCCCTAACATTAGTTTTCGGTTCCGTTTGGTTATTTTTATTTATTTATTTTGGTTGAGAACCAAAAAATAATGTTCTAGGAATGTTCTTTTTAGGTTTAATTTTTTGCAACCATAAAATAACGTTCCCAGAACATTGCAGGGTGTTTTATTATTACCTAAAAATAACTTATACTGAACGTTCCCTAATGGTTTTTTTTTTTAGGTTATTATTTTGCAGCCATAAAATAACGTTCCCAGAACATTGCAGTGTGGTTATTTTTCAAAATAATCTAAAAATAACTTATACAGAGCTTATAATGTTCCCTAAATCTCATTTATTTTTATAACCATGTAAACTATCTTTCCAATTAAAACATTGCAGACATTTACTAAGAAATAGAAATTTGATAAATCAAAACACGTTTTAATTTATAATATTAAGCCAGGGTAAGCATAGAATGATTATTTAAAATTTGACACTCCTAACTGAGGAGAACATGATGTTTATCGAAAAGTTTTTGTTTATGGCATAAAAGAATGTCCTGCTGTAAAAAATGTACACTTCAGTGATAAGAAATGAATGTCAAATACTTGTTTATTCTTTTTTTTTTTTTTTTTAATGTCTGTAAATAAATTTCATGTTTTAAAAACCATAGATTGTGTTGAAGTTTAATTGTTATTTGGAGCTGAAGAAATGATTATAGGTGTCTATATAGATCCACGATACTGGATTGTGGGTGTGCTGGATGATTACTTACGTACAACAGGGTAAAGATATCGGAGTAAAGAGGTTAGAGGAGTGTTATAGTAGCGTTATGGGAACATTAAAATAATGTTAGAACCAAAAATGAACATTCTATTTCTGTTAAGAAAACTTTCCTGGGTAACCAAAAACAAACCTTAACAAAATAACCTTCTGGAAACCAAAAACTAATGTTCTGGAAACAACATAATAACGTTATGAAAATGCTAGATTAACAAACCAATAACTAACGTTCTGTAAACTTTACATTAACATTAGAATAAAGTTCTGGGAACCAAAATCTAATGTTCTGGAAACATTATAAAAACGTGATGAGAACATTTGATTAACGTTAGAATAACATTATACAAATCAAAAACTATAGTTCTGGGAAAGTTACATTATTGTTAGAATAACTTTCTGGGAGCCAAAAACTAATGCTCTGGAAACATTATAATAACGCTATGAGAATGTTAGTTTAACATTAGATTAGTGTTAGAATAACATTATACAAACCAAAAAATAACGTTCTGGGAATGTTACATTAACGTTAGAATAACATTCTGAGAACCAAAAAACAATGTTCTGGGAACGTAACATTTAACGTCAGAATAATATTCTGGGAACCAAAAACTAAGGTTGTGGGAATGTTACTTTAACGTTAGAATAACATTCGGGGAACCAAAACTAACATTCTGCGAATGTTACATTAATGTTAGAATAATGTTCTGGGAACCAAAAACTATCATTCTATTTCCATTAAGAAAACTTTCCTGGCTAACCAAAAACAAAACTTAACAAAATAACCTTCTGGGAAACAAAAACTAACATTCTGTAAATTTTATAGTAACATTATGAGAACGTTAGATTAAAGTTAGGATAATGTTATACAAACCAAAAACTAATGTTGTGGGAACATTACATTAATGTTAGAATAACATTCTGGCAACCAAAAACAGTTAAGCAGTTTTCAGTTACAGTTTTTCTCAGTCGCTTTGGTGCATTTCTCACATCACTATTTACATTTGCACAACAGTTAGTTCAACCTCCTCAACATTTAGTCATTTGTGCACATCATAGTAGCAGTTTCTCATTCCTTCGAACAAATTGCAAATGCTTTTGGACATGCATCAATTGCTTTCATACAACTCTCTGCTGTTTTATAACATTATCATTTGCTCATGTCATGTCAGTCAAAATTAACTATTCTTGTGAATGCTGAATAGTCATTCCATATAAAACTAATAGTCCTCATTTCATTGCTTGAGTCAATGCATACAAAAATGTTGAACTAGTTGACAAAATCTGTCACACAAATTTTACACTTTTTTTTTTTTTTTTCATCTTTTTTTCCTGAAAATGTCTCCTAAATTGAACTTTCTCTCAAGTGAATCTCAACTTTCACTGATGAGAAGGGGTGTGTGAAGCATTAGTTGCAACCAATGATAAACCACTTCTCTACAATCACTGTCAGAGCTGAATCCCATAAACTCCCACTTTACAAGCGTATATTATGAACCAAGCAGAACATAGTGTGTACCATTTCTACAATACTGTGACACAGAAATGGAAGGTCAGCCTCGTGGAAGAGGGGTGAGGGTGCGGGGAGGAATGGGACAAAAGAGGATGAAGAGGCCAAGTACATAGGCAGATCCCTGATGAAATCAGGGCTACAATTGTGGATCATGTTGTCAAACACGGCCTCACAATGGCTGAGGCTGGTCGAAGGGTGCAGCCAAATGTTGGGAGAACCACTGTAAATTCAATTATTCAAACATTTCGTCGGGAGAACAGGTGTGTATAAATGGACAGTAATTCAGCACTAAACAGTCTGCACTGCACTACTGTCATTGTGTCATGCATGAAGCTTGCAGTGGGACAAGAACTTGTCACTGTACATTTTACATTTAGACATACAGCTTTACTGCATCACACATTTAGTGTATTGTAGTGTACAGTAGTGTTACAGTAAAGATTTGCCATATGTACTGCAATATTGTTTACAGTTGTGCACAGCTCTACCCAAAGGGAGTTTATGTTTGTTGCAAATAAGGGTGTATTTTTTCTTTTGCACAATGCTGTGAACAAATTAGAATTGCAAAGAGCATATGCAGTAAAAATGTGAAACATATATATTCAGTGTCTTGTACTCAGTTACTTCACTAAATACAGTAATGTGTAACTTTACTGTATTTTTCAAATGGCTGTGCATATAGTATATAGTGCTGTCTTGAGCATTTTCAGGTAGTGTCACAGAGTAAACTGTCATAATGAAAACATGACAAAGCCATTTGACTATCTTGTTCATAAACAATGGTGTCAGGACTTTTCATCTTGATGACACTGACACTTTCATTGACATGAATACTTGCTTTTGAGGAATGACCGATCCATTTTGAGCAAGTGACACGCTTTTGCAGGTTATCAACTAGGTTTTGCAGTTTGTACTAATTGTTTTGAGAACTGCAGTAACTGTTGTGCAAATGTAAATATTGATGTGAGAAATGCACCAAAGCGACTGAGAAAAACTGTAAAAAAAAGTTTCCTGGCCATCCAAAAACAAACCTTAACAAAATAACATTCTAGGAACCAAAACCTAATGTCCTGGAAATGTTATAAAAAATCTTTCCTGGTTAACCAAAAACAAACCATAAAAAATAACGTTCTGGGAACCAAAACTTGTTAGCTACGTAGACAGGCAGACCAACCAACTGACCAACCGACAGAAAGACAGATTGATAGCTAGATCAGTAGACAGACAGACAGACAGACAGACAGACAGAGAGACAGATAGATAGATAGATAGATAGATAGATAGATAGATAGATAGATAGATAGATAGATAGATAGATAGATAGATAGATAGATAGATAGATAGATAGATATGCACAATGTTATTCATCACTCGTTTAACTGTCTTCTGTGCAGTGATTGGCCAAGATCTGATCAAACTGTCTCCTAACAGGTGGCCTAGACAGATGGCCTCATCCAATGGGCTGTGTCGATATGGCGCTCGCGTCGACTGCTGCTGGGGTTGGACACGTGTTTCCTGGGGCCAGTGCCAGCGTGAGTAACTGCTGCTATAGAGGGTGAACAGTGCTATGGGGGGCAGCTTAGGGGGCTTCTAGACTTCCATGTTGCTTTAACCTTCTTCGGCCACTTAGCAACAGCACAGCAAGTCACCAGTTCATTGGAATAGCTGCAATCTTTAAAAAAAACAAACATTTGAATACCTTAACAAAATTAAATCTCTGTGGTCAATACTCTTTTAAGTCTTTTAAGACCTTCGTTCATCTTCAGAATACAAATTAAGATATTTTTGATGAAATCCGATGGCTCTATAGACAGCAATGCCATTGAACTTCTCAAGATCCAGAAAGCTACTAAAACATATTTAAAACATATTTGACACGTGATCCGAATCACTGATTTTGAAACAAAAGATTCAAAGCGGTGATTTGAAATCGGCCATCACCAGTTGAAAAGTCGTTATTTTGTTTTTTTGGGGCACAAAAAGTTTTCTCGTCTCTTTATAATATTAAGATTGAACCACTGAACTCACATGAACTGTTTTAAATACGTCTTTAGTAGCTTTCTGGATCTTGAGAAGTTCAATGGCATTGCTGTCTATGGAGGCCTCACTGAGCCATCGGATTTCATCAACAATATCTTAATTTGTGTTCTGAAGATGAACGAAGGTCTTATGGGTGTGGAACAATATGAGGGTGAGTAATCAATTATTTCCATTTTTGGGTGAACTAATCTGGCATAATGTTTTAGATGTGGATTTATTTGCAGGATACATTTGATTCTATCCCAAATACTGTATAATGAACTGGTGACTTGTAATGCTCTCACAGAAGTGGTACAGTAGCTGCAAGGTCAGGTCACATGGCTGAAAATAAGCAAGACTACATCCTGGCACATAATGCTTCTGAATTTCATGCTAACAAACTGGGTTAGTCGCAAGAAAATACCCACCGTTTGTCTGCTTTGTCTTTGAGATATTCTGCATGACACCCAATATTATGTGGTTCAGTCATTTGGAATAATTAAAAGGTACAACGAGTAGTTGCTGCAACAGCACCACATTCCTGCAGGATTAGTTTGAGGTCTAAAAAAGACAGAAGTCCAATCATTCATTTAGAAAGCACATATAAAAACAACTGAAATCGACAAGCTTAGAAACTAAAAATAAAGAATACCAAATAATTAGCTAAATTTATGATTTTATCAATGATAAAAATAATGACAGCTATATTATTATTATTATTTATGACCAAAATTAAACAAAAATGACAGCTGTAACATTAACAACAGCAACAGTATAATAGTTATAATAGTAATACCAATTATATATATATTATAAACAATTATATGAACTATACATTTCCAGCCGTTGTATTACCCATAATAGCTACAGTTGGAGCTAGCATGGGTTATGCCAGATCTGTAATGTGAGATCCATATAAAGCGCATTCATCTCACACTAGAAGTGATGATGCCTCTCAAATCTTACACAGCATTAATCACGTAATGATGTTCAAGTGCGGATTAGCTCATTTTATTGCGTTATCATGGAATCAGAGGATGTGCTCCCCCTGCTCATATTAATAGCATCTTATGCTTCATTTATCAGCTGCCGTATGTTCGCTACAAATCTAAAAATGATATGCCATGCTTCTGAACAAATGTTTGACTGTATCACAGAATGGATCGAGCCAAGTAGCGCTGATTCATGGGCTACTTTGTGATGCATGAAAGTATTAGCGGGACAATGTATCGGGCAGCCTGACAAATGCAAGATTCTCTGCATGGCTTGTGCACATGATAGCCCAGCTGTTGCCTTTGCCACAGAATTGCAGTTTATGGGGGTCACATGCTGAGGGGCTCCTAAAGCTAATGCTTATGCTTCTATACTACTAGTCTTTATTTCGCCTTTTTACCATATTGTGTAACAAAGCAATGTTTTCTTTGTGTGACTGTGTGTGTATGTGTGCAAACGTCTCTCACACTTCATGTGGCCAAGGTACGCCTTTGAAAATCTCTTATTTTGTCCAGCAAAGGCTGTATTATATGAGTGTGCTTGACTCAGACAGCTGAGAGCGGTGATTGGAAGTAAATAAACATGCACAATGGGCGATGAACAGACCGATTCTCTCCTCAATCATGGACAGCAAGACTGCCAGCGGTTGAACTCGCAATTTTGGCAGAGAATAGAAAGTGTGCAGGGGGACGTTAAGGGCTCCATCATGACTGATTACGGGATCGCTGCATCTCATATCTTTGATGAAATTGCTGCGGTTTATTTTGGCCGGTCGGTGATCATACGGGGTGAAGATGCACATTGAGAATGAAGGCCGTAATAAATGCATCCCCGAACACCGAGTCCTCAGGGATAGTGAAGTGCTCGGCTCCGAAATGCTTTTCAAATATTCATCCAGTCAAAGGTTTTGTTAGGCGCTGCAGTCATATCTGGCTCCATTCACACCTCAATAACAGGAACATGAAGCTGCAATATTTGACTTTCTCAAAACAGCTGGTTTAGGGAGCAGCCCTGGGTTTCGTGGGCTGAATTAGTGATTAAGATTATACCTTGTACAGCCGAAATTCGATTCCCCACTCATAACACCCTAATCATCTAGAGTTAACAAGATCTCAAGCTGAGAATGAATTTTGATGAAGTTGCTTCCTGAGAAAGTGTTACGGCTCAGTGTGAGAGTGATATCCTGCGTGGTGAAATATCTCAAGGGGAAAGGCGTCAGGACATCTCGGACTGTAATCTCTCTCGTTCTCTCTCTAAAAGCTGGATTTTAAAGGAACATTCCGGGTTCAATACAAGTTAAGCTCTGTCAACAGCTTTCGTGGCGTAATGTGGATTACCACAGAAGATCATTTCGACTCGTCCCTCAGGTTAAAAAAGTGCAAAAATTAAGGCACGTACACTGGAAGTACTCAAGGACAGGCAGTCAACATTAAAATACCTGCATTACTGTTCAAATGTTTGGGGTCAGTAAGACTTATTAAAATTAAATAAATACTTTTATTCAACAAGAATGCATTAAATTGATCAAAAATCATAGAAAAGGCATTTATAATGTTATTTCTATTTCAAATAAATTCTGTTATTTTGAACTTTAAACTCAGTTTCCACAAAAATATCAAGCAACAAATTAAGCTGTTTTCAAAATTGATAAGTAATGTATTGTAAATGCATCACTGTAACTTAGTTCTCTTTCGAGGGAACTCACACTGCATCAGTAACGAATGCCCTCAGTGTAGCACGTTCCCCAAAGGGTCGTTACCGACGCAGTGTCTCGTTCCCTTTCTCAGGGAACAAGGGTTACAGTTGTAACCCGAGATGATTTTTGTATATGAACAGAAAAATGCATCTAATGTGAACACCCTTTAAGAAACGACTCCAATCAGGGTCAGGTGTAGAGATAGATTGGTCTTTTTATGATTGGTCTTTTCCGATTAATCGATAGCAGCTGCGTCCTAATTCAGAGGCTGCATCCTTCGAAGAACGCATTCGAAGGCTGATTGCATCACTGCGGCGTGACAAAGGCTGTTCCAATTCAAAGGCTTCGAGGCATCCGATGGCTGCATCCGAAAACCTAGGAAGCTGACTTGTTGCCTCGCTGCTCTATCAGGCAATAATTTGTAAGACAGCGTTTGTGCATGAAGGTACCTCACGAAACTAATTTCGGACAGACTTCTGAGGCAACGTAACAGTTTAATGATCTACCGCAAAATAGCACAAGCTTTGGTGAGAACTAAACACATATTTAATTACTTCAGTAGTAATTTCTTGCTAGAAATGACATCAAAAGTGGAAAATGTTGCTCAAAAACATTCCTTAACACACAAACTGACCAGCAAACTCAACTTTCGGACGGCATCTTTAATTTTCTAGGTCAACGGTCACAGAATAAATGCACAGGATTGTGGGATAGCAAAGGCAGTGGATACATCTACGCTGCTTTCAAACTCGATCAGATGAAGGTATCTCAGGAAACAGGAAGTGAAGCTAACATTGGATTCAGACGTGCCTTGATGCCTTCCTACCTTAAAATGTGTCCTCCAAAGGCAGCATTTTCCAGTTATGGTAACAAACGTTACTGTCCATGTTGCTAGACTGTCACATTTAACAACGCCCAGTCCAACCTTCGCAGCCTTCAAAGGCGTGACCTTCATTTCGAAGGATGCATTCTTTGAATTGGGACACAGCCCATACTGATTTACCGTGTTGCGTCCATTGCTGGAGTGACTGAGAATGTCGCTGTTCGCTGTCATTATTCAGTACGAGAGTGGCCTCTAGAGGAGAAATCACTGATGCCTCGTGGAGTTTGTTTTGTCACGTGAGATTGCGCGCTGCACAGAGCGGGAAACGTCAGATATGGATTTAAAACATAGGCAACAAAACGGTATGCATACAGTACATGTTTTCATATCATTATAAAGTAATTAATTCGTTAAGTAGTTGCTACATTACTGGAGAACAGCAGTATGTTGTTTGCAGTCAAAACTGAGAGGACGGACGCTACATTAATAGTAATTACACGCTACCTCAAGCGGTTAAAAAAATGTTTTTGTTATTTTGATTCGATAATCGTCAAGTGTTCGAAAATAGAAGAAAATAAGTGGGAGAGTACAATTTACATACAATTTTAAAAACGTAAAGTTTTAAAATCCAGTTAATGTTGATTAATTGGTTACTGGCCAGATTGGTCCAACCTTATCATTATCAGTAAAATCCACTATCGGTTGAGGTGTAGTCTCATCCTCAGACATGGACCAATGGCTGAACAATTGATGAATATAGCACACAAAATAGAAAACACTTCAGGAGTTTCGAAATTGTCTTCTGATTGGTTGAATTCGCCAAGATTTCTGGGAGATGTCACGTTCTTTAATAGTCTGCCTGGAAACAAAGCTGTCGTGATGCCAAACCCCCTCATGGAAAAAGAAAGCCATCGTGTTTATCACTGTGACAATCAGCACTTAATAGGATCAACTAAATGCTGGATTTTCAAAAGTATGTGATGTTCACAGCACCATTGTTGCAGTAAACTTGCACAACATTCTTGAATGAATTGCACGTCGGTCTGTTATTGCGGGGACTCAGAAATCACATATTTCCCTACTATATAGTAGGTGAAAAACAGTATGTGACAAAAGAAGTATGTCCGTATTCACGGTACTCATAAAAGAGTAGGCAAAAGTATCCGGATGACATACTACTTTGGCGAGATTCTGAAGTGCGCATACGATGCAGATTTTACTATCCCATGAGGCCACAGAGAAGATTTATGAATGGTGATGAAGCGACACAATTGACACTGGTCGGTAGGGCTGGGTACCGAACTCGATACTTTTTAGGTACCGATCGAACTGCCTCGATACTATCGAGTATCGAAAAGTGTCTTGTCATTCGGTACCAAATTTCGGTACCTCAGAATGGAGCCGAGTAGAGGGGCGGAGAAATGCTTTCGCTGTCTCGTTGAGGAGCAAGTAACGTTGCGCTACATTATTATTTATATCTAAATATATAAAACTATACGCGCGAGAGAGCCCCTATGTGCGAGAGGGCGAGTGAATCAACGGTTTCGTTTTCAGTTTATCTCCGAATGGACGGGTGAGAAACGGCTGTTTATGTGAGCAGCCGGTTCACTACAGATAATACTGTTAACAGAAAACAAAAGTGTCGCACTGCCTGCAGAAACAGCGGAACGCGCAATGTTTTTTAGACTAGTTATGGACAGGTACAACACACAGCAGCTTTACATCAGCGTTCGTCCCTCAAGTCTATGGAAACACGCGACCGGTTCGTGACAGGCTCGTTCGCCTGCACGAGCACAGGCTCTGCCTCTGGCTCCAGAACGCAACAATTCTGCTGAAAAAGGGGTATCAGCGTCCTCCTGATACTGCGGATAATCTGCGGGTCGGGCCAAGTAATAAAAAAATAACATTCAAATTAATTGCGGGTGGATGAGAGATGAATCATTAATGTGTTGATTTTAATAAAGACACAGAACTCTTATTTCAACGAACTTGCGTTACTCTTACTTCCGCTTTGATCTTGTTAATAATAATTAATTTTTTTGAAGAAGAACAATTGCTGAGTGATTTAAAAAGAGCCTCACATACTGAATTTTTGCATTGAAAACTAAACTTTATTAAAACTATTTGCACTGATTTATTGTGTTGGGTAAATTTAGTTAATTTGTGCTTTTTTTATTCTCCGCAGTGGCTCAGGAGATGAGTCTTTGAGTCTGAAAAAAAGTAAACAAAATTAAAATATAAAACCAAATTTTTTTTTTTTGAGGTTATGTAATCTTGTTTAAACAGATTTTATAAAATTGGTATCGAAAAAGGTATCGTTTAGGTATCGGTATCGAAGTCAAGGTATCGGTATCGTCTCGGTATCGAAAATTTTTGAACGATACCCAGCCCTACTGGTCGGATAATGACATTGACAACTGGACAACTGGATAATGACAACATGGCGAATATAGTATGTCCAGATTACATTCATACTACATATAGAATTAGAAAATACTTTTTTAGCGGTCATGAAGTAATTACTTATTCAAAATAAGTACTTACGAGAGTATACGATTTTGGACGCAGCCATTGACTTTACATTTTCACACCCCTGAACATCATGCTGAACAAAACAAACTGTCATTGGTTGCGTTACATGTCGGTCAGACATCCTCTTAGGTGGTCCTTGGTCAATGAAAGCTGCCGTCAGTCTGAAGGTCTGGCTACGCGAGTCTAGGTCGGATGAATCTGAAACCAGTATAATAACACTTATGCTTCCAGTTAAAATCAATTTGTCAACTGAATAAATATAGTAATCATTCAGTAATATGGTGTATATATATATATATATATATATATATATATATATATATATATATATATATATATATATATATATATATATATATATCAAGGGCAATGTTAGCTTTGAGAGTGGCTGTCACTTGTGTAGTTTAAAGCATCAGTTAACTTGAAGTAATTGGCCCTCATGAGGACCAGTGAGGTCAGGCAGGACAAGGTGGATTTAATAGTTGAACATCTGCAACACAAACTATCCTGTTCCTAAGCTGCTCCTAAAATACCAGCTCAGCAAAATGTTACTGAAATGTTTGAGCAGCAGTAGTCCACAGGGGAGTGTGTGAGAAGCTGTGTGACTGAGGAACTGCAAAGAAACCTTTGTTATGGAGGCTGCCCTGCCTGGGCATAGGAACATAGGAACTAGAGGAGTGGAACTCTGTTTTGTGGACCGATTAATCCAAATTTCTTTATCTTTTTTTCAGTTTAAGCTTTGTTGATATAGTGTTTTACACTTCGTAACACCTTTCTGAATTATATGAAATATGTATATGCATCCATACACTCAAATGTTTTAAAAATAATTGTATTTTGTTTACCATGTCTGCATTTAGCTATTTGATCAAAAATATAGTAAGAACAGTAATATTGGGAAATATTATTACACATTTTGAATATATTTTAAAATGTAATTTATTCCTGTTATCAAAGCTGAATTTTCAGCATCATTACTCAGTCTTTAGTGTCACATGATTCTTCAGAAATCATTCTAATATGATGATTTGATGCTCATCAATGTTGAAAACAGTTGTGCTTTATATTTTTGTGGAAGCTGATCTACAATAGCGTTCAAAAGAACAGTATTTATTTGAAATTGAAACCTTTTGAAACATTATAAATGTGATCTATTTAATTCTTTCCTGAAAAAAGTTCTCATCGCCACATGAAATGTGAGAGACTTTAGTCTTTAATCTTGTGTGTATTGTATGGCAGAACCTGATTTCGCTAAGTGTAACATGTTCCTGGATCAACATCTTTGTTGATCCTGGAACAACATTCCAATCACCCAATCAGATTTGAGGCACAAGTTTACAATTTATGTCAAGTTTTGGCCCACAACCAGGTTTAGGTGGTTATACCTAACAAATATGAATATAAACAGTGGTTAACCAGGTTTAGGTGGCTATACATCAGTGTTACTCAACAATTATTTCCCTCTGATTTTATGGGTAGGGTTAGGCTTAGCGGTAGGGATAGGACTAAAATTTCAGACCGGAATGTTGTTCCAGGATCAACAAAATACGTTGACCCAGGGATGTGTGTAACGCGGCAATATCAGGATGTGCGTTTGTATGTGTTGGGTTTATAATACTTGTCCATCACCAGCATGGCTCCCATGTAATGTTTTCATCTCACATTTATAGACAAAGCTTCTTTCTTTTATTTTTTTTTTTCTTTTTGTCTGGCCGTTTGTTTTGCAGCCCTCTACGTCTTAACCCACAGAGTAATCGGGATAAGGTGCCAACCCCAAGGTTAGCACCACATCATATTTCCTTTGCAATCATCTTGCCTGAGCATCATTCAAAGCATGCATCCACAGAATACCGAGTTCCCATTTATTTATAGTCCCCCACACGCACTCCTCCTTTGAGAATATCCTGATATCCTGTGAACACTTCACACCTGCTCCAGCTAACATTTAAATATCTGGACCCTCCAGGATATTTGGATATCACTGTTTATATTCATATTTGTTTGTTCCCCCACGTCATCCTCAAACGATCTCACATCAAGGGTGTTTTTGGTCGTTTTAACACAGCAGTACAGAGAGAGGACAGGAAATGATGGAGGGTGGAATCAGGAATTGTTGCAAGCCAGATTTAAACTTGTGTCACCCATATGAGCAGTACATCTAAATGCCATGCATCTTTTTTTTTCTTTTTTTTTTTTACTATTTAGCTAACTAGTTGTTCTGTAGAGACATTTAACATTTTAACATTTATTAAATTTATGTCATATATACATATATATTTTTAAATATAAAAGTAAAAAATATACATATTAAAGTTAACATTTCATATACTTTAAATTTATGTCTTATATATATATATATATATATATATATATATATATATATATACATATACATATACATATACATATATATATATAGTTAAACTTAAATATAAAAGTAAAATATATTATGCATATTAAAGTTAACATTTAATATACTTTTAATTAAATTTATGTCATATATATATATATATATATATATATATATATATATATATATATATATATATATATATATATATATATATATATATATATATATATATATATATATATATATATATATATAGTTCAACTTAAATATAAATATAAAAGTAAAAAATATGATAAATATTAAAGTTAACATTTTTAATTAAATTTGTCATATATATATTCATTTGTTTATTTGTTTGTTTATCTGTTTTATTTATTCATATATAATATGTTATGTGTGTTTACTTTTAGATTCGATATTGTAGTGTAGTTTTTTAGTGTGAAACTTAAATAAAAAAATAATTAAAAATAATAAATAAATAAAATAAATAAAAAATATTTAAAATGATAAATATTATAGTCTACATATATATTTCCATAAACAACAAAAATCTAAGGGGGCACAATTTGAATGGCCATTACAGGTCTGGCACAAACCACTAGGACATTGTGCGGATGTGCTTTGCAAAATGTATTGATTTTTCCTACTTAAAAATTATTATTAGCTTTTCAAATTCTTAGCGAGACTTATCCTGAATTTTATTTTTCATAGAATTCACCAATTACACTTTCTGACATATTGCTTTGAAGCTGCCATCCGGTCATGCGTCATCAGAGCGCATGGACTGATAGGTATGCTATGCCGAGAATGAAAGTCTCCAGGGGTAGAGGAGTGCTTGCAGTGAGAGAGGAGTGAGGCGTTTTGAAGCCAGCGGGACCGTTTGATGTGGTTTGTCAATAACGGGTACTTCCCTTGGCCCGTTTCGCCTGTGGTTTGTGTTCCAAGTGTCGGCATTTCTCTGAACCGGACCGCAGCAGATAGGTTTCCATTTAAAGCTCCGTCCTTAAGCTCTTCATTCGTCAGCACTTAAAAATATAACCATTGCCTGTGATCACACAGCGTCCCACCAGGATTAATCCACGATTTCATCACATTTGATAACTGTCTGGCCAGCGAGATAAGGCAGCCGCCAGGATAAACTCTCAGTGTCAGAGAACTCTGCCGGTTTCCTTGTTTGTCTCTGCCAGCTTGGGGTTTACCACCAAATTAGGGCCCATGTTTGTCCTTTTGTGTTTTAACCTCAGGGTTTGATCTTACTGTCTAACCTCTATATTGAATAACACAGGTTAAAAGCGAGGTGAACATGTACCTTTGATTAGCTTACTCAATCTAATAAGGTGGAATGAGAAGGGCTGATTCTTATCTCACCATTTTGCCAGATTGGGCTAATGCTTTTCCGCCTTCATGCAGTTTGATCAGGCTGAAAGTAGATATCCATGTGTCTTTACAAAAAAGGATCTAGCTTTCTGCTTTCACCATCTGGGGTCAAGGGGTTTTTAAAAAAAATTACATTTAATTATATTTAATTATTTAATTTATATACTTAAATGGTAATATATATCATCTTTTCCCAGTCATGTCTCCTGTATTTTGTTTTTGTGGTGTATTCTTAGCTCCTCATTCATTCTGAGAATGGCACCAGTGAGGAAAATTAACAGCTCTGATAGGCCTCTATAATTGGAGACTCAATGAAGCTTTCAATGGAAATTAGTCTCAGCCGACTGCAGACGTGGGTATAAACCACCACTGAGTGCTCTGCTGTAAGCCTGGCCTAGTCTAGTCCAGCCTAATGTTACAAGCAGGGTTATTATAGTAAAAATAAACCTTAAATTGTTACTTGAGGTCAAATAAATATGAATATACAGTATGACGATATGCATGGTGATGCTCCAGAATGGAAAATCTGCTTAGAAATATAACAATAACAATCTCTACTACAGTGAAGCATTAAGGAAGAGTGTCATTGTGTGTGGAGCCTTTTTTGCTGCTGGTATAGAGGATATGCATTAACGTCACTTTCCCGCAGGAACATGGCATGCTCCCTCGGCTGGACTGAGTGGCAAAAGAGCCTGCTGCATGACTGGATTTGATAGGGGACACTGCGAAACGCTAAAGGGTTTGGGCTTGATAGTGTTCCTTACAACTTGTCAATATCCATGGATTAGGTTTATTTGACATGCAGCCAGGAATCATGTTTCCTGACATTTATTTGTGCCTGATTTCGATGCCAGGGAAATACATAAAGCAAATCTGCCTGTGAATGCATTTAAATAAAGTATAGGTATGCCTAAATCCGAGTGATCACTTAGCCTATATCAATGTTATATATATTGTCCAGCCTTAAAACTTGTACAGTTTTTGTCAGTGTTTATTTATTATAAAACATTATGCAGAATATAAGATTATAAATATTTAATTGATGAGTTGTAAACACAATATATAATAATACAATATATACGGTATGATTTTACCCCAAAATCCAACATTTTGACACAAAATGATATAACTGCAAATCAATATTTCTCTGCCTGGATTGCAGCGATCCTTTTGTTGTGCTTTTTTCTGGAGCTTTCGTCAGTCTGTAAAAATATACCTCAGATTTTTCTGTCAAATCTATTTGTACAGTCAGTTGCAAAGCTTTTTCCCATTATGAATGGGTTTTGTGTTTCTCGTGGCATTCACACTGAAAACCAATGTTGCCACTCAGTCTTTTTGCCACTCAATGGGCGTAACCGCAGTCATAACGGCCGAAGGTGACGTCACTTGCATACCCTCTATTGCTGAGCTGCTTCACTGTGAAAAGTCATTTAAAGCTTTGTAGTACAGGAGAATATTGCAGAATGTCTGGCTTCCCACACTCATCAAAAGTTGTTATCTAGTGAGGAATCGTCAGATGTTATTTTTCAACAAGACAACCAAGAAGTGGCTTGATAAGTTCATCAGGCTCAAGTTTTTGGTCTGGTCAGAGTTTCAAGCCTTCAACATTGAATGGAACAGCACTGACACTTCTTCTTGTAAAAAGCTATCTGTATATATGTGTGTGTGTGTATATATATATATATATATATATATATATATATATATATATATATATATATATATATATATATATATATATATATATATATATATATATATATATATATAATTAATTAATACAAATTAATAGCTAAGAAGACTAAGTGAAAATGAAACTAAAACAGAACATAGAGGGAGGGACGGCATGGTGTTTTTGTTTGAAGTGTACAGATTAAAGGTGCCCTAGATTCAAAAATTGAATTTATCTCGGCATAGTCAAATAACAAGTGTTCAGTACATGGAAATGACATACAGTGAGTCTCAAACTCCATTGTTTCCTCCTTCTTATATAAATCTCATTTGTTTAAAAGACCTCAGAAGAACAGGCGAATCTCAACATAACACGTTACGTTACGTAACAGTCGGGATCATTATTATGTGCGCCCCCAATATTTGCATATGCCAGCCCATGTTCAAGAATCATGACATTAGACAAGGCAGTATTAACGTCTGGATCTGTGCACAGCTGAATCATCAGACTAGGTAAGCAAGCAAGAACAATAGCGAAAAATGGCAGATGGAGCAATAATAACTGACATGATCCATGATAACATGATATTTTTAGTGATATTTGTAAATTGTCTTTCTAAATGTTTCGTTAGCATGTTGCTAATGTACTGTTAAATGTGATTAAAGTTACAATCGTTTCTTACTGTATTCACGGAGACAAGAGCCGTCACTATTTTCATTTTTAAACACTTGCAGTCTGTATAATTCATAAAAACAACTTCATTCTTTATAAATCTCTCCAACAGTGTAGCATTAGCCGTTAGCCACGGAGCACAGCCTCAAATTCATTCAGAATCAATGTAAACATCAAAATAAACACTGTACTTATGCGATTAGACATGCTGCATGACGAACACTTTGTAAAGATCCATTTTGAGGGTTATATTAGCTGTTTGAACTTTTTGTATGTTGTTTAAGGTAAGCGCGAGCTCTTGGGGTGTGGAGCAGCAGATTTAAAGGGCCACACACCCTGAATCGGCGCATTTATAATTATGCCCCAAAATACGCAGTTAAAAAATGAATTTAAAAAAATCTATGGGGTATTTTGAGCTGAAACTTCACAGACACATTCAGGGGACACCTCAGACTTTTAAAAAAAAACTTAAAAAAAAAGTTCTAGGGCACCTTTAAAGTTTGCATGCTCAGTCCCTTAGAGTGAGACTTCCAGTTCATGTACTTCAAATAAAAATGGAAAGTATATGCTGCACTGTGGGTGTTTTTTATTTTTTTAAACTTCTTTTTTTTTTTTTCACAAACACAAAAACAAAATAAACATATAATAAGAAATATAATAATGACAATTATTATATATTATATAATGATAAAAACATTTAATTACAAAATGAAACAAACTAATATATTCAGTATTACTCATACTAAACTTAAGACCCATGTTGTGGCATATTTATATAACTTTAAAAATTGTACTTGGAAGCATACTTTAACCACAATTTCACTGAAGAATATACCATTTGGGCATCTTTGGCATACTACTTTAAACATACTAAACTAAATAAATTTGATTTGCGCCGCTCTAATCTTAATCTGGCATGCTATAAAAGACAGATCCATTTCCTGTGCTGTTATTCAGCAGCAGGGCTGCAAACACAGAATCCTTTTGACAACATTGGGAGGAGTAGTATGTGATGGTATTTAGCTTTAGTTTTCTGAAATTTGTCTGTTTTTGTCTCTATTTTGAAGATGGCAAAGACAGAATTTACCCCATATCAACTCTGAGGATGTTTTCCCCCAGTCTAGGATCTTAAAGGTTTCTGATGTTGCACAGCTCTGGGCTGCTTCCCAATCCAAATGTGAGATGTAATGAGTCATAAAGCAGAAGTGAGGTGGACCGTACATTCGGTTCATTAAAATGACCAAGGCAAACAATGAATTATTGATGTAGGGGGCCAGCGTTCCAAAACAATGTTTTTGTGGATCTCTCACCACAGTATCCTCAAGGTCTAATTGTATGGACGCTTATTTCCCACAGAAAGGTTGTTTTTTTTCCTAGCACAAAAACTTAAGGCTGTTTTTTGTCACTTGTTTCCATGTCTACTCTGACATTTGGTGTGAAATGATACTGATGATCTGTTTGCCTACAGCGGTATGTCAGCACGGATGCAAACATGGAGAATGCGTGGGACCCAACAAATGCAAGTGCCATCCAGGTTATACAGGAAAAACGTGCAACCAAGGTAAGCGATGAAGTGTGCATACTACTACGCTTAAATCAACCTCTCTATTCCAAAGCACCAATTTGTCACTGCGTTTATTTAAAGGCCTCTGGATCTAGATGTCACCCTGTAGGTCTACACAGAACAATGTATCGGCAATAATGGGCTGTTGTATTGAGTGATATAGTGATTCAGGATGTGAGGTTTCCCTTAAGCAGATAATATCTCAATTACTGCCTTAAGAACGCTGTACCGAAAATAAAACGGAGCCAGGGGACTAAATTCTGTCTGAAGTTGTCTCATCAGAGGAACGCTGGCGTCGGAGATAACCCCTGATTTAAAACAGAACATTTCCATTTGAGAGGAGAGGGCTGAGAGACTTAAACAGAGGATTCTGTGCCCTTGGAAGGCAAAGGGAGAAGGTGTAATTAAAAGACGGCAAGGAAAGGGAAAACAATCCCCTCTGGAATGTGGAATAGAATCTTTTCGATTTTCCCTTGCGTCACGGTTTCATGTCAAGTCGATGAGACTTCTTTAGCATCGCTGTACCGGGTGGAAACGATTTATTTTATTTTATTTTCACAACAGATGATGTTTCTATCAGCTTCACTAGGCTTTCATGGCAAAAGCGATTAAAAGAATCAGGTGGTTTTGAGAGGTAATGACAGATGATTGTCATGCCGAGGGCTTATTTGTCTTGCATGTTAAAACTTTGACAGGTGCTGGTTAGCGCGGACACCTGGGTGGCATATTAAAATGATCAGTGGAAATAATCAAGCCTTTAGTTTTCAGTGTGACTGACTGAAGTGTTTTTCAAGCCGCTAAGTGTTTTTGTTCATTGACATTATCTATTGCAAAACAATCAGCATGCAAATTAATTTACACCACACAAGATGCCCAATCACTTGTACGATATTGTAATTATTGCTAATATTATTCAAGATTGATTTGTGAAATCGCAGTTGATATTTTGCAATGCAAGTATCAGCTCAGCCATTTTTTTATACATGCAACCCTTTTATAAACCAGGGCCTCAATGTTAAAAGGATCCGCCACAAGTGATTAGTGCAGAGAAACCACGGGCAGAGCTGAACAGAAACAATGATAAAGAGCTTAGTACTAAATCCATCGCAATGAGGTGGGATAACACCCACAAAGTTAAATAACCAAATTGGGATTTAAAGGTGATGCATGTCATTTTTCGATCTTAAAATACTTTCACCTATCCCAGTTTTATATGCAAACATGTCACAAATATGTGACTGGGCATTGGTCTCTGTAGTGCAGGGATGGACAACTCCGGTCCTGGAGGGCCAGTGTCCAGCAGAGTTTAGCTCCAACCCTAATCAAACACACCTAAACCAGCTAATCAAGGTCTTTAGGATTAGTAGAAAGTTATAGGCAAGTGAGTTTTTATCAGGGATGGAGATAAACTCTGCAGGACACTGGCCCTCCAGGACCGGAGTTGTCCGTCCCTGCTGTAGTGCTATTAAAATATATAATATGTTTTGAGCATGGTTTACCTTTAAAGGATTAGTTCACTTTCAAATTAAATTTTTCTGAGAATTTACTCACCCCCATGTCATCCAAGATGTTCATGTCTTTCTTTCTTCAGTCGAAAAGAAATTAAGGTTTTTGATGAAAACATTCCAGGATTTTTCTCCATATAGTGACTTCAATGGGCCCAAACGGTTGAAGGTCAAAATTACAGTTTACAGCGATCCCAGACGAGAATTAATTAATTATAAAAATGATAGTTTCAGTGCAGTTTCAAAACGTTCTACATGACCACAGATGAGGAATAAGGCTCTTATCTAGAGAAACCAACACTCTTTTTCTAAATATATATATAGTTTTAACCATAAATGCTCATCTTGAACTAGCTCTCTTCTTCTTCTCTATTAGAATTCCAGCAGTGTAGAAACTGCTAAGTACATTACTGCCCTCCACAGGTCAAAGTTTGAACTTAATTGTCATAGACAATATGCTAGTGCAAATATATAACAGTAAGTTCAAACTTTGACCTGTGGAGGGCAGTAATACATTTAACAGCGTCCACACTGCCAAAATTCTTATAGAGAAGAAGAAGAGAGCTAGTTCAAGATGAGCATTTATGGTTAAAACTTAACCATATATAACGCTTATTCCTCATCTGGCATCATGTAGAACACTTTGAAACTGCACTGAAACTGTAATTTTGACCTCCAACCATTTGGGTTCCATTGAAGTCCACTATAAGGAGAAAAGTCCTGGAATGTTTAAGCAAAGTCCTTAATTTCTTTTCTACTGAAGAAAGAAAGACATGGACATCTTGGATGACATGGGGGTGAGTAAATTGTAAGGAAATTTCAATTTGAAAGTGAATTAATCCTTTAAGTTATATTGTACATTTGATAGAAATCCATGTTGAAGGCATTTTTTCTTCTAGTTGAAATTGGTTGACATTTGTCGTCTTGGTCTTTACAGAGACACGTGTACAGCTCTCCCTGGTGACGTGTAGTACAGCAGTTCATGTAATTCAAAGTTCAGCCTGCAAAATACCATGAAGAGCATCTGTAATAAAGCAATGAGCCACAAGAGGCTGTGCATCACAAAGATTTTACTATAGTTTTTTAAAATTGATACTTCTGACCAGTGTTGGTTGTAATGCATTACAAGTAACACATGTAATCAGATTACTTTTTCAAGTAACATTTTGAATTTGAGTTCAATTTACAAAAAAATATTTGAGTTACTTTTTCAAAATAATTAACTCAACTTACTTTGTTTTCCTATTTATTGACTGACACCTCTCCTCTCCTATCGATTTTATAACAGGAAATAGTCATAATTAAAGCACAATTAGCATTCGCCTCCTTTGATCTACTCCATTTTGACAGCAATGCCTGCAGTTGCTTTTCACAGTAACATCACTGTCATGGAGATGATCTGAGGCAGATGGGCATCTTTGCCCAGAACAAATAAACTCATTAAAGCGCTAATCCATTTAGGAGTGGAGTGACACTGAGCAGCATTCAGCTCTCCGTGGATCAAATCAATTTAATAAGATGCTAATTTTCAACGGAGGTCTCTGTAAATGAGAATCTGCTTACCTGCTGTTCCCAGAGTCTGTCAGGAATCCATTATGGGGCATCAAATATTGTAAAATTCTTTCGGATACAAAGATCTGCATTTTGGTGAATGCACGTCTAATAATGTGTTATCCACGGTGCACCTTAGTCTCATCCTCTCTGTAGCCCATGTCAAATGCTTATCATGCATATCTATTAAAGAAATTATTTTTAATATCATGCATAAATTGTCCTTGGCACATGCTAAACTCTAAGTCATTTGGCAAAATAGTAAGCTATCATATAGTTTGGCTCATAGAAAATGTACACCTTTTAAGGTGATGATACACAGGGCAACTTTTTAAGCAATGTTGCTGGGCAATGTTGCCATCAACGGGCAATCTGGTAAGACACAGGGCAACTAAATAGGGCAACGGACATTGACAGCAACCAATCAGAGAGGAGCAAATCTATTGCCGACCCAATAAATACTTTATTATTAAACACATCTATGGCACTTTATTTCAAATATTTTCTTCATTTTTATTAAATATAAATGCCTTTCTGATCTGATTTGTGATGACAAAAGGGAGAAGAGTGAGTTCGACAAAAGGCGGATTCGAACCCGGGTCGATCGCGTCAAAGTCTACTTTCACGTGCCGTACTCCCTACGGCCTACACCACTGTGGATATTCAACAGAATGCGTCTTTTTAGTATTTAACTCAAAACATTACAACCAACGTACATTAAATTGGACACTTGTTGGTATTTTAAGCATTAAATGATGTAAATGCCCTGTTTTGGGTCGACACATGACAACTTATGTAAAAAGATACAAGTTCACGATCTTTTTCTTCGCTCCACTGCCGCTGAGAGGCCACCATCTTGTTTGAATTTTTTCTGAAATCTCCAAGCCGGTCACATGATCAGCTGCTAGCATTCTGATTGGAGGATCTCACATCTAAAGTATCCAGATAGAAATTTGTTGCTCATTCTCAATGGGAAAGTGCCCAGGCAACATTGCTCAAAAAGTTGCACTGTGTATCATCACCTTTAGTCTGATTGAACTCAATGTTGGACAGTTTTGTACCTTTTTCAGTTGGTTCATATTGATGTTTGATTGTTTGCATGATGCAGATTCAGAACATTGGCTTATTCTGATTACAGTATATAGAAAATAAATATAAAGCTCAGATAAAGGATGAAAAGTCATGTAATGCTAAACTACAGCTGTTTTTGACTAACATCATACATAGTCTTCAGGGCAAAAATAAAATAAATACTGTAAAATATGGTTTCTTTAATCTTTTCCTAAGGTTTCAAAACCTTAAAATTCACATATGGACCCACACATTTCAAAAGCTGCAAAGTTTACATTATAAATGTTTGATTTTCAGCACGCTAGGGGCATAATAACGGTAAATGTGTTTTGTTTTTTGAAAAACACTGTTCATTTCTATGTGTTATTTAGGAGTTGGAAAGCCAAGCACAGCTGAGGGGATTATATGGGATTCTTTACATGTCATCATATAATTAAGCAGTGTCGACATTGTTCTGTAACACTGACATTCCCTCCTCTCATCTTTTTCCAGTGTCAATCACAGATAGTTCTTGGTACTGTACTGGGTATTTTTGAAAGCTAAAGGGTTGCATTGGACTATAAATACTTTAAATACCAAACCCTTCAGTCAGTCATTCTCCACTATTTTTAGGTTTTGTCTTTCTTGTTCATCATCCATAATAATGTCAGCTGCTCCAGAAGAAAAGGGGTCAGGATTTTTCCAGTCATGATGGTTG